>NC_141325.1:22034040-22304040 GCF_037954235.1 Aulostomus chinensis
TGAAATGGAAGAGGTGTGACCAGTCAGTGCACTAAGCTGCTTTTAATCCAAACTGCAGACAAGAGTGGAACAGAAGTGAATTCTTAAATAGAATATTAAATGGATGCGAGCCTGGTGTGTGTGGGTGCATAAAGTCAAACTCCTTTATCGCACTGTAGCTCTTAGCTATTGTTCATGACTGAAAGAATGAGAACGAGGTTACAAGTGCCCAAAATGAGTTTCCTCCCCAGGGTGACAGGACTTAGCCTTAGAGACAAGTTGAGAAACTCATACATTTGAGGGGTGCTTGGAGTAAACCTGCTGCTGCTACTTCATGTCGAGGGAAGTTAACTGGGGTGGTTTTGTGCTCCAGATGGTGGCGTGAGTTGACTTTGTAGCCTGGAGCTCTCCACTGGCACTTCAATCTTGTGCTCATGTTTGAGTCTTCTTGAGTATTTGTCAGCCTGCCCCAAATGACATTTTGTTCTACTTGTTACTTCTACAATAAAGTTTAATAAAATAATAAAGAATGTCTGCTATTCTTGCTTTCTTACTGACAAAATTGAGATTTTCTCTTGAAATCTAAAACAGTAAAATCTCCTCCTCTCCTTCACCCATATGGTTTGTCCAAATCATATGTTATCATGTGTTGCTAATCTATTGATCTATGCTACCCCTCTCAGTGAACCTCATAGAAGATTTATTGTTTCCTCCATACAGCTGTTTGTGTTCCTGGGTGGCTTCAAGAATAATCCTTCACCTGACAAGCTTTGGGTCAATCTCAACAGCCATTTTATTGGCTGTGTCCTTGATTTGAAAAGGCAGGCTCTCCGCCATTTCAAGAGCTGCTGTTGGAGCTGACCCTGTTGGCTGACCTATCTAAGAAGAAAATCATCTTCATCTTCTCTCGACTGAATGATCCTCCCTCAAATTCTCTATCTAAACATCTTTTGTCTGGTACCCTCTCCTTGACATTCTCTTCATCACTCCTGACTGCAGGGTCATTAGCGGGAGAAGATGCTGAGACTCAGCAGAAGAAGGCATCATAAAACTGATGAGGGTAAGGGTTTTATCATTCACTGCTGGCTTGCCACAAACTAGACAATGTCATTAAACATAGAATATTCATAGAACATTAACAATAGAACACTATTTTCAATTTTGAAGTTTGATTCAGAAAAATAACACGGCCTAATGTTGACTTGGCCACAGTCCTGTTTCTTTTTTGGGATGTCATTTTTTTTGTTCTGCAAAAGGATTTTCTGACCTTGACTTGACAAACTGATGACGAATGTAATACTAAAAAAATGTTCTACAGATGCTGACGGTCCAGTTTTGATGTGGTTAGTAATTTTTACACATCCATGTGACAGAGAGAGATGTGTCCGAGGTTATCAGACCACATACTCAAGAACATTCCTCCAGGGGCCTTGTCCTGCTTAAGCCAGGTTCATTTAAGTCTCCTTCCTTACAAGGACCTCAGCTCTTACTCTACAAAAAGGCTAGCAGCAGCTATATTGAGAGTACACTGTGAGATCCTCTGAGTTATCTCTATAACAAACAGATTTGTCAAATTTGGAAATATTTAACTGGGCTGTTTCATTGATGATAAAAATAATAACAAGAGGAGACACTTCATGTTAGAGCCCACCTCTATACGATGCCCAAAAGATGCCAAGAGAATGAAGCCCCCACATATTCCTTTGCAGCTGAAAACCACAGTAGTGCAACAATCCTGTCCACCTCAGAGACAACTGTATGTGCTGCAGGGCTGAAACAATCACCAATTTACTTTTCTCCAATTATGTTGTCAAAGATAAAGAGACTTTTTGAAGTAACTGTAAGGTGATATGCTGCACCATGGGTTACCCATCACACTAATGAGGCTGAAGCACATGACTTGAATTGGGTTCTTGAGGGGAACAATCCTCCTTGCTTTCCAATTTTGTCTGGCCAGATCACGTCATTGAACTACTCATGAATACACACACACCCTTCCCTACCTGCTGCTCTCAGCAATTCAACCACCGTTTTAGAATTTTTCCAAATTATGAAGTGCGGTGAGTTGCACTCAGAATGGGGTAATTCTTTACCTTTTAAAAATAACATCCATCTAAGCCACAGTCTGGAGTATGACCAGAATACAGTGCAGTGATTTTTCTCAGGCTGTGAGACTTTTTAACTCAGTCTCAAATATTAAAAAATATATGAATTTATCATCAGTGGTGCAGTGGTCAGCACTGTTGCCTCGCAGCAAGAGGGATAGGGTTCAAGTCCCAGCACAGGCACAGGATCTTTCTGTATGGAGTTTGCATGTTCTCTCTGTGCCTGCATGGGTTCTCTCTGGGTACTCCGGCTTCCTCCCACAGCCCAAAGATATGCAAATGGGGACTAGGCTAAATGGATACTCTAAATTGACCGTAGGCATGGCTGTCAGTGTGAATAAGATAAGATAACCCTTTATTCGTCCCACAGTGGGGACGAATAAAGGGTTACAGCAGCAGAAGAAAAATTACAGAGCAATAAATAGAAGAAACTATAATACACTATCATAAACTACAAACAACTACAATAAATATTAGCAGCATAAGTGTTGGGCAGCATAAGTGTTGGCTATTGCACAGTGCCAGGTGTAAGTATTGCACAGCAAAGTATTAAATATTGCACACAAGATTGTCCAGGGTCTGGTAGGGGTGGTTCTTGGGAGCAGTCCTTGTTGTACAGTCTGACAGCTGCAGGTAGGAAGGACCTGCGGAACCTCTCCTTCACACACTGGAGCCTGTCACTGAAACAGCTCTCCAGTGCTGTCAGGGTGTTGTGCATGGGGTGGGAGTCAGTGCTCAGCTTAGCCATCATTCTCCTCTCTCCCACCACGTCCACTTGGTCCAGGGGGCATCCCAGGACAGAGCTGGCCTTCTTAATCAGTTGGTTGTCTGTCTATATATGTTGGCCCTGCGATGGATTGGGGACCCATCCAGGACGAACCCTACCTCTCGCCCGAACGCTGCTGGGATAGGCTCCAGCTCCCCCCCTGTGACCCTTAACAGGATAAGCAGAAGAAAATGGATGGATGGATGTTTTCATCAATCAATCTACATACTTTCTGTTTCTGTAAGTAGCATATGGAGGCTACGAACTTAATTGTGTCATATCTTGGTGTAAAGTGATCAATTAAATGATCTTCTGAGTCTGCAAAAGGGATTTCTTGCATTCTCTTGGAGGGCATCAGAGAGAAGTTTTCATGAGGACGTGCTGCAGTCACTGCAGATTTATCAATGTGATAAATCATCATTCTGATCCAATCTGTGCTTCAGTCAGAGAATAAATAACAGATGCAGGGAGCATACCATGGTCATTCTGCGACTGGTTACAGTAATGTACAGCAATGCTAAGCTATTTATGTTTGTGTGGCAGTAATATAGCAGTGGATTTCAGTTTGCAGTAGTGTGTATGCAGTTATGGAGAGATACTAAAACCATGTCACCCAAGGGTGCTATCTATCCACAGAGCCAAACGGACCAATCGATAAAGGAACATCAATCTGCAAAAGCAGTCGCCTATAACCCCAACAGGGCAGCACTGATTAGAATAAGAAATATGGACCCAGCCACCCCTGGCTGATGCCCCCCCCCCTTTCTCTCTCTTGCTCGCTCTCTCTCTCGCACAAACACACACACACACATACAAAATTACAGACCCCCCCCACCCCCACCCCACATCTTGAGTCTAGAGTGTCACTGCTGACACAAGTAGCCTTCATGGTGCAGAGCAATAGAGACACATTTTATCCGCCTCCAATATGAGCTACTATCTCCTGTCAAATTGGGAGATGGAGGTCCTTCAGGGTCTTTAAGGCATAATATTTTCCATCCATCCATCCATCCATCCATCCATCCATCCATTTTCTACCCCTTATCCTGTTAAGGTTTGCAGGTGGGGGGAGGGTAGCTGGAGCTTATCCCTATCCCAGCTGCGGGGTACACCATGGATGGTCACCAGTCCATCGCAGGGCCTACACATATGGACAGACAACCATTCACTCTCACAGCCACACCTACGGTCAATTTAGAGTATCAATCAGCCTCGTCCCCACTTGCATGTTTTTGGACTGTTGGAGGAAGCTGGAGTACCAGAGAGAACCCAGGCAACAGAGAACATGCAAACTCCACACAGAAAGACCCTGTGCCCGAGCCAGGGCTCGAACCCAGAATCTTCTTGCTGTGAGGCAACAGCGCTACCCACTGCACCACTGTGCCACCAACATAATATTTTCCAGATAATCAAAATTGGATTAATATGTCTTGGCAAATGGTAGCTTTGTATAGCAGAGCATGATCCATATTGATTATTTATTTTATGTTTGTATTTGTTTTAATGCTTAGTTTTTAAAAGGATTATTTATCGTCATCAATTCAGCTGATCCGTTTTAATGTTGGGGGGAAAATAGCACAGCATTGCTCTGCTGCCTCATGCGTGTTTAATATAATGAGGGGTTCATATTGATCATTTTTTTAATTGTTTATGGAGTATCCTTCAATGCTTGGAGGACCACTTTGTCAACTGACAAGGAAAAGAAATACACCAGCCAAGAAAACATATGGCCTATAGTTATCCATCATGTGAGTAACATTTGTCTGGAGTAACTATGTGGTCAGTGTAGCTAATTGATTGGACTGATAATTGATTGCAACAGCTGCTGCAATGCTCAAGCTGTGTAACAAGTGGGTCTAGTATTTTACCAATACCCTTGAATACCTGAGATAGCATATTGATCATGTTTTAAAACCAACTCTATGAAGCAAGCAAAGAATTTACGTTCAGGATTAAATATGTTTTACCTATTTAAAACACACATTTTCACCCATGACACATCTAATTCTGACTGACCTCTTAGGGGTTGTTCCACTTTATCCTGCTGTGTCGTAGTGGGCTAGTTCAGACAATAAAGCTCAAAATAAGAGCTGTCACTGTCTTGCCAAGTGTCAGGAAAATCACCAACAATAAAAAATTGTTACTACTGCACCGTATGGTCAAAGAGAGAATCAGCATTTGTGAAATCAAGACAGGGAAGTCTCAAGCAAACCACAAGTATTAAACTCTGGGTTTTGGGCTCTAAATGTCATGATGGATTCTGTAGAAATATAATAATTTCAAATAAGAAAAGCTAGCAAAGTAATAATTCGAGTTTTGTATAATGTAGATAAATATAGAAGGCTTCGTAAAAGGTGTATTTATTGACTTTTTACGTACCTCTTCTCATATGAGCTCAATGTAACGTTTATAAGATCTATTGCCATTCCGCCAGCCTGTTCGAAAACAGTCTTTACCGTATCATTTTACAGGGAAGGTACCAGTCGCCAACCCCGTCTTAGCACTTACAAAGAGCTCGACTTATCTTATTACACAGAACACAGTACCAAACTATTATTTCTATTAATTAATCTTTTTCAGTCTTCAGAACTAATTTACCATTACCCTATCATCTTGGGTGGGATGAAAAAAAATCTGCTAAAAAGACAAGCCATCTCTGTTTTTCATTTTGTGCTCCCATGTGCTTTCTGTGTGTTTTATAGGAACAAGAGTGGCTGGGCTGGCTATCAGTCATTGACAGATAGGTACTGCTGATTGTTTACTTATCGCTAGTATATAAAACTGGTTTCACTAGGTCCCACAGCCTGGTGGGGTTCTTAGAATGGGGGGGGGGGGGGGGTTCTAAACAATGTTTTCTGCAATGATCACATTACCTAGAAGTTAGGTGCAGGGTCTTGTTAAACATTAGTTAGTAAGCTTACTAATACTGCTAACTTGTGATCTACCTTAACACTTACTTTTTTGTATTAATCATCGTACATACCTGGTGCCCTCATGGAACAAGAGGATCATGTAATTTCTGCCATTTACAATAATGAGACACCATCTCCTAACAAAAGGAAGCCTTTATTGTTATAGATACAAGAAATTTTGTATCAGATCCACAAAGAATGGATTGCACTCAATAATAGAATCATGATTAGCGCAGAATTAGCACATCTGAGCACCCTATCCAAGAAAGTATTTGCTCTAATCATATGCCAGCACTCACACATCCACAAATTGGCAACAGAGCGCTATTTGCGTCTCTGATTGCAATAAGCTGTGTGTTATATAAATGGCTTTGTTCCACACTTGACACAACAATTGCAGATTCAGACCAAAAAAAAGACAAAAAGACAAAAAAATTTTAGACCAAGAACTCAAAGTCCTTCTGATGAGGCACAGAGATACATACCAAGAATACAGGCTGAAATTCTCACTGCTACAGAGAGAAATCCAATATGGGAAGCTCTGTGTCAGTGCAAATGTTTCTTCCAGACTCCAATAGAAGATGGCATGATCTGAAGCACAGCCTGAGCCCCCTGCCAAATGATGGAGATAGGAAATAAGTAAATTGCCTGTTTATGATCACATTTTGTTATTGTTTTCTAATTCCTGTGCCATCAAAAATGCTTCATGCTTATTATATTGATTCATTGTTTGTAAGTGGAGACGACCCCTGATCTTCAGAGTATGAATAGGTTAACTTTCACTAACTTTGATTGCATCGTCAACAAAATAAATGCATTTGTGTGGAGCTGTCTGTGGTCCTGTATCTCTTGGACTGTCCTATTTGCCATAGAGCAGAGTTGTCTGTAGCCTTAATTGTAGGTCAATAGTCAATAGCCCACTGTGACATTTTTACTGAGGTCAATTAATTGCTATTTTCAGGGTGAGTTTTATTTATTTCTTAGGTTTGCTTGGATTTTACTGATTTATCCATTTTCATTTAGCATTTAGTGCACAACGTTAAATCCTGAGACACCATGTGTATGAATGTGAAAGTATTAATTGCACCCCTTACAAAAAAATTCCCCAGTTATTCTGAATGTTAACTGGAAAATGACCATATGCAGTACTTTGTATGAAAGAGACTTTGTATGGATTTCATAAACTGGTCTCACTGGCGTTAAATAGAACCACTGTAACAGTCCTTGCCAATTAGTGCTGGTCTTTGTGTGTTTTGTTATTTGCAACAAAGCTAATTTGCATATAAAGGCAGCATGTCAGTGCTGAATTTATGAATACTCCCTAATTTACATGTATGAAAGTGGGACAGAAGCAGTTTGGAGTGGCAGTGCAGATTGTGTACAGTCTGGTGCATTTCCACAAATGCAGCACAATCCATTTGTGAATCTGGCCTTTTGTCCTCTGAATTAAGCCCATCCTCTGAATGGATGACTGCAGCACTTGGGGACCAACTTCAGGGCTTCCTACATGCAAACTCCACAAAAAACCTGGCGTGTTCCATACATGTGAGGTGCATGTCACAACGTGAGGGACCAGCTAGCCAACAGTGCAAATTTATTATAGCTGCACTGTTTTCGTTCTGTCAGTCAATCCATTCCTCCATACATCCACTTTCTATACTGCTCATTCGTTAATAGTCGTGTGTGGGGGGGGGGGGGGGGGGGGGCTGGAGCCTATCCCAGCTGACATTGGGCAAGAGGCAGGGTATACCGTGGAAGGGTTGCAGGGCCATCAGGAGCAATTAGGGGTTCAGTATCTTGATCACAAAAACTGTGATTGAAGACGACTCTTGGAAAGTTAACTGGTAAATTGAGAAGTTCAAACTCAGCTCACGAAAAAGAAATTAGTATAGCCCTGTTTTTTACTGTGGGGGTGAACAGCCCAACTGTTTGGTCATATGCTTCCTTCCACTGATTAAGAATGTGAAATATAAAACACTTAAAAAGTTACAATTTATACCTTTTTTATTTTGGGCTTGTTGTCAGTGTTGTTGTTTCAATCCATGAGGCTCCAATCTGAGAACAGTAATGGGTTGTTTTCAGTCAAATGTAGGTATGATTTTGTCAAGTTGAGTGAGACTTCAAAGCAAATCATGTGACTCCTATTAATGGAGATGAGACAAATTGATTATGTGATACATGCTTTCAGCTGTTAGTTCATCTAAGGTATCCTTTTATATATATTTATATATATATATATATATATATATATATATATATATATATATATATATATATATATATACATATAAATGTTTATCTGGACAGTGTACTCCTGTGTGCAAACAAGGGACAGGTTAATGTAATGCCTTCAAAATGTACAGTCACGCCTGCTAATACTGTGAAATTTTAACTTGTGTGGAAAAGCATGGCGTGTCAGGAGTGGCCAGATGTTTCTGGTGCTGGGTCAGTGCACTAGACAGCAGTAGAAACCTATTGGAGCAGGAGGGATATTGACTCATTTACTGTTATAATGGTGAAACAGGAGGAGCTGTGTGACATTTGACCAGATGAGCGGACCGTTGCTGAGCCAGCTCAGTTGTCTGGACTCGTCGTCATTTAGAAAATAAACATAGCATTTACCCTGCGGATAGGAAATTAATCTCAGGTGAAACACATGAGTTAATTGTACTGATGATCTCTCTGGTATAGCTTTAAAGAACAATGCTGGTAATATTGTATTAGTCCTCATACTAATCATTTCCATTACAATGCTGAATTAATTGATTAAGTGAAAAGTGTTGTGTTTATTGTTCTTAAGCATCATAGATCTCTATATTTTTTAGGGGATGGCATTTTAGAACATGTTCCAAAATGAGTGTTTGTCTCCTACATGATCAGTTCCTTTTATTGATGTTATAACAATTTTATGACAGTTGTGCATTGAAGAATAATTGTGTCAAACCTTGCACCTTCACTGTTGGAAACAAGAAGGTTGTTGTGGGAAGAACAAAATGGCCATCATTTCACAAAGAAAGGTGTCTGTGCTGGTTATAATATCTCTGAAGTGATTATTTCAAGAAAGGATAGACAAAGCAGCAGCATACAGACATAATTTTCTATGCACCATGGACATACAGTAAATTCTCAGGATACATAAATTACCAAGAGTAAATACCCTGTGGTGTAGTAACATGAAACCATACAGCCAAGAATAGCAGATTTTTCTTCTTTTACATTAAAAAAACGAATGAAAATATATGCTGTACAAATCCGCTCTAGATGCAGCCTTAGTCAACAGTTGATTAACTAGCATTTTGGAAGTTGACTTATGTATCCAATGCAATAGCTAAAGGCAGACCTAGACTACTTGATTACTCATGAATAATGTCTACTAAATGTGGAGCTCTTGAACAGTCAATAAAGAAATCAATAAAAGAATTGGACTGCTAAGCAGAATTGATAATGGGTTTGCATCAACAAATCAATTCCCTTCCATAGTTGTTGTCCTAAAAATTTTGAAAACATCTTCTCCATTACTCTCGAAACACACACACACACACACACACACACACATGATAGTGTCCTCCTGCCTGAAATATTTCCAAAAGCACTAAACCACAGATGAAAATTGTTCTCAACAAATACACATTTTCTTTTTGTTTGAGTGATGCTGATGGAAGCATGAAAGGAAACTACAATAACTAAATGTTTTTAGAAATTACAGACCCCTTGAACCATATATTTTGTATATTTTTAGAGGGCTACATCCTTTGTACCAACCTTTTGGTTTGGGAACAAGAGCCACAGACAGAAAGGGGAAACCAAGATATCCTGAGACACAAATTTATCTTGAAACTTTTTTAATCAATACAGTTTTACTTTGATTCGAACTTAACAATGCTACTGTAGTATCATGCCTCAATATGAATGTATTAAACAGCTTGTCGAGATTTGAGCTATTATGGTGTGAGACAATGGCGAAACTAATTGAGATGCAGGTGTATCCACTGTAGCTTTAGCTGTCTATATGTTAGCAGTGTTTGCTGCCAGTTGACCTTGTAACACCTTGGCTTTAGCTGAATCGATGCCTCTGGGCTGCGGTAGCATAATGACTACCAGATAAATAGTGCAGGGAAGATGACGTGTTCTCCAGCTGTGTGTGGTCGTGATGCTGCGAACCTTTGATTGGTTTATAAGTGAAGGATACACAGCTCCCTCTGCACTCCCCTGCCAACGCCCACAACTGAAGCTAACACTGCTCCGATCCCAGGACATATCTATCACACACACACACACACACACACACACACACACACACACACACACACACACACAACTAGCTCCAACTGAGTAACATATCAGGCAGCAAAGCTGTCGCTATTACTCAGCTATTACAGTAGAATCAAAAATTCAAGTCTCTCTATCTCCATTTCCACTCCTGTTTCTCTCATACATTACACACCTAGAGGCTATCTGTCAATATCAATGAAGCAATCTCTTCATCATTTTGTCAGTGCGATCACACACATCCTCACACTGCAGCTGTTGCTGTGACTCTAATACTGCTGAGAGACCATGGAATTATAAACAGCCTTGTTAAATAGCCAAACCAAACAGGAATTACACATGTCATTTACAGCCAAATGTCCTAGAACATTCTTGAAACACGGAAACAGCCAAAAACACATAGAGTACACACACTTTCCCTCAATTGACCACTGGTGTATCTGCTATTCACACAGAATATGGGTATTCATACAAAAGCCATTTGGACCTTGTGTGAATGCACAAATGACGCAAGTAAGTTTAACAACATTGCAGCAGTTCAATCATTTGAAATTCGAATGAGAATTTCACTTGATGCAGTAATATTAAAAGCAATTTTGACAATAATCTCTATCACCACATATCAGTCACCAATAAACCGGAGTAATGTCACAATTGCATACAAGTGCTGCACACGAGGACACATGAAGTCATGTTTATGATTGTGTTTTTCACAAAAACCTCATGTTGATGTTTTGAGTTCTAACAAATATTCCCAATTAAACATTTGAAGTCCGTATGTCTTCATTTTCTGAATCCTGCATTATTTGGCTGTCTTCTTCTTCACTATTTTTGCAGGACCATTGCTGCATTTCTTGGAGCAAGTTCTCCACCTGTAAATCAGTGGAATAATGTGAAACTAGTGGCAGAACAGATTTCATATTTTATATTGTATGAGCATGTGTACAGGATAAACGTGCATTCACAGCTCTTGTGTACTATTAGAGGGAAAAAACAACTCCACAGGGTACCATACATGTGAAAAGCAATACATATGTGCAAAAATAAATATAACCAACTGAATATTAGTTAAGTCAAAGATAAAGTTAGATATTTTGACAAATGAAAGCTAGTCAGTAATGTCTGAAATAAAGTCAAAGTACAGCCAAAAAACGGCAATATAGGCTACAGTATATTAAGTGCATGCTCCCAGAGTCCAGAGTACCATGAATTTAATATATTTTACTGGAAGTTGGATTTTCTAAAATTTCTTGTTCTTATTTTTCCTCTTCTTTGTTGGACTACCAGGTAATTTCATCCTGCTAGGGTAACCTTGGCCTTGACTTTCTTAGCAGGATACAGAGATGAAATGGATGCACTCATATGACTGTGGCTTTCATATCAAATGAGATAGTTTTTCTAGTTGACTGGTGCTTTCATGATGACACAAAGGTTTCTAAATATTAAGAAATGCTTGATCATTTGGTTATTAAAAGAACACTCAAAGCCACCGACGACTCTGTGGAGCAAACATAAACACTGCTCAGTTGCTCTCATAGTCTGCAATCATATCGTCACAATGCAAACACACAGAAACACACAAACTTACTCAATATTGTTGGAACATACTTACTCAACCCATCAAATATTTAACAAGTGAGCATGCCAAACTTATTCAGTGATGGAAATTCCTACACAGAAACATAGCAAACACAGCAGCCCACTGGGCCATCATGTGATTAAGAGTGTAAATGTGCGTGTGTCCAGCAGGACCAAGAGGCCCTGAGACCTGCCCTGCTCTAGGGCACGGTAGCAGGGCGGTTTCACTCTACCTTGCCCTCGGTCCAGCAGAAACAGATGTTACTGGAGGTGCTCAGGATATCCGAAATGAAGGAGGAGATGCCGAGACGCATGATGATAGACGACACCAACGCCAGAGAGACGTACAGATAAAAGATAAGAGAGATGGAGAGGGATGTAGGAGCTGTTGACAGAGCGGAGACCAAGCAAGACTGAGGACAGAGAAAAAGAGACAGAGAGAGAGAGAGAGTGAGAGAGAGAGTGAGAGAGAGAGGAGAGAGAGAGAGGCAGGAGGATGGCTGCACTGCTGCTGCTGCTGCATGCAAGACGTATGTGTGTATGTGTGTGTGTGTGTACCTGTACAGTATGTGTGACTGTGCAGAGTTAGTGCATGTTTGCCAAGTGTGCGTGCATGTTTGTGAACCTAATTTCCTCATATAAGATGACAAACCAAGAGGTACAGACTTAAATGAAAATTCAGAAAATAATTTTACTCTGGTATAAAATCGCACGCACATTTCACAGACACACACACACACACATACACACACACACACACACACGTAATTAGGAGATCAGTCTGCTTTCAATGTACTGATGTATAGAGACACTGGTGGTTTGCTTTCTGAATTGCACTTGTGTAATTACCTTCACCAAGGACATCTCACGTGTCTATCAGGACAGCAGGATTCCACTTAATCTTTGCACTGATTCGCATGAAACTTGGAGGAGAAGAACAAGGCGCTACCCATTAAATTCAAGGGCAGATCAGAATCATACCAAAAAAGTATGCCCCTTAAATTAGAAATAGCAAATTTTGCTTGACTCATTAATTTGGTTAATTTCTAAACTAATACCAGGGAATATGAAGCATTGTTGAAAACTTCTATAACCCTGTACAGTCGAAGAAAACATATCATATATCGTTTCAATAGATCCATATATGATATATATTCAATCACTCAGACATCATCAAGTATGATGCTATCAGTGGCCCTATGCTAGTTGTATGATGTTAATGATGTCTCTTCAAAATGAAATAACAGCTCTTTCTGTTTTGATAATACATGGCCTTCGAATTAAATTCACCTCTAATCCCTCAAACTCCCAAAGCCAAAGACAGGAGCAAAAGAATAACATTATAACATTACAAAACCTGATGTTTCATTGAAAGAAAACACATTACAGACAACGCAACAGTCTTCAGCATAGAGGACAGCCAGATACTGTGAGACCAAACCCAGGGCCAAAAATTGAAGTCAGTTACAGATGCTGCTCATGAAAGTATGGAAGCTGGACAGTCAGAGGACACATCTCATCCTCTCTGAGTATTTACACCCACAGTAAAAAAACACCCTTACTATGTTTGCATGCTCTATACAGAGATTATTATAAATTCAGCCCTTTGAATCCATTCATTATTTAACAGTAGGTTCTCTGATTTAGAAATGTCCTGTGCCCACCATATAAAAAAGAAATACACACACACACACACACACACACACACACACACACACACACACACACATTTGTTCCAACTGAGCTACTGCCCTCTGGTCAGAGAAAACATCTGAGCACTCACTCCACTGCTAAATACAGTGAAGGAGTTGTACGATGTGCGTGTTGTGATTGACATTTCCCACAATGTCTTTTATCAACCCTGAGAAAAGGGGTGTGAATCTGTTGCTGTCAATCAGTAGTGGGAGTTGGAGTGTGTAAAAATAGCAAGCTGGGCTAAGCACACAATAATCAGGGCTGACAACAACAATCTTTATAAAATGAACGCAGAACATTGTGCAAGCTTTAGAAACAGATCTGCTGCTCAAGAAGAAGAAAGAAGAAGAAGAAATCAAAAGACTTAAATGGCCAGTAAGGTAGTGAGAGTGTGTGCATATGATCTTCAATTTTTTTAATGTATTAATTGTCTTATCATTGTTCCCGAATGGTTTGCCTTGTGAATACTACATTGAGTGATCATCTCCTTACATCGCTAACAGTTTCAGCATAGGTTGGCCTCTGGCTAGCCTCGACACATATCTTCTATCTGTTATATGTGAGAGTAAAGGCGTGAGCAGAGAGAACGATGGATGAGATGGATTAGAGCAAAGGAGAAAATGCTGAGCCTGCTGTTTTTGTTTATGTCAGGGTATTTGGTGGTATTGCAGTATATTATATTTAAAGACAAAAAAAGGAATCCTGGGATGAACTTGTACTGCAATTTGGAACACAGGAAGCAGGATTGATGACTTGGAAATAAGTACACCATGTGACCAGTCTAAATTAGATGAGGGCAGCTTGGCTTATCTTTTCTGGTCAGGCTCTAAAGTGATGACATTTTGTGAGGAAATATTAAATTGTAAAAAAAAAGTCATCATAGACTACAGACTTACAACTTTAACTTGAATACCTTTGGAAAAAAAAAACTTTAAAAGCAAGAGGAAAAATAAAACAAAACAAAATGTAAAAAAAAAGAAACTTCAAAGACAAAAGACATTTCATGACTTTCAATAAAGGGGTGTGGTGCTAGACTTATTCTACTTGTAAGTACTTGTAAGTAGTAGTAGTACTAGTAAGTAATAAAGCCTCAAGAGATAATTGTTGTCGTGATTTGGGGCGAGACAAATAAAACTGACTTGACTCTCCTGATCTCTATTCTGTACATTGGGTGCTTTCCTCACTGACTATATCAGACATCACTGTTGATTATCAGAATACTTTTTCTAAAATCAACGAGCATGTGTTGGAAATCACTAAACAATGCCTACATTTAAATGCTACAGATGTAGAATAGATGATTTTTATTTTTTTAACAAGAGGATCTTCCATGATAAACTAATAAAATTACCCTAAACGCTTCCCATTGCTGTTACAGACTATCTATCTCTCTATAGATGGAATTTCCCCTTGGGGATTAATAAAGTATCTATCTGTCTATCCATAGCATATTTATGTTCAGTTAACCCATATCCTGTTGTTTATTCTGCATAAAATATATGATGTTAATAATGCCTAAAATTAGAAATACTTATGCTCTTCTTACTCTATATTTACACTCATACCTGTGATTGTCATGGTAACAGTTGCACATTCTGGACAAACTGAATATCTAAGAGTTTTTGATTGCATCATGTCATCTTGATTAACATACACTGTATAGTTACTCTGCACTCACTGCCTTTTATGCATTTCTGTTTAGATGGCAGCCAGCCTGCGATTTGTTGTCCTGGGCGATAACAATTAATTCAATTCAATCTAATTTTATCTATGAGAGGCACCCCAACATCTGAATTGTAAATAGCTGAATACAGCTGTGTCTAGATTTATTATCGATCAATGTCAGAATCAGTAACCATTTGAAATGTGAAAAATTTCAAAGTAAACAAAATATCAGCAGTCAGACTTGAACACCACTGTTGCTCGTATTTATTGTCAGCAAATGAAATGACATAAAATATATACATACATACATAGAGATAGAGATAGAGATAGAGATAGAGATAGAGATAGAGATAGAGAGATAGAGATATATCTCATCATAACCTGCAGAAATTCTCTTCAAATGGAAGAAGTGAATCAAATTAGAACAGTTTACTGGTGCATTAAACCTGTAACCATGCATGAAGCTGACATAAACATGTTGGGTGGCTGTTAAACATTAATGTCTGGTTCTTATTGGAAGGCCTGACAGGAGTTGAGGACTCCTTAACTGATTCTCTTTGATTCAACATTTATTCTTTGACCACCTCACTCAGGCCTGTTTCTCACACAGACTCTGACATGTAATGGAAGTACACTCCAACACAACACACATGCTCAAAGCACTCACCGTGCAGGTTTCCAGAGTTTGCGTGGAGGTGGAATCAACTCTCTTTTGTTGAGGGGGGCAACACCCAGTGCTGCCTGCATGATGGTTATGAACTTCTTATACTTCATGTTGCTCATCAGGGCTCTTGTATTGCTGCAACAGCTGACAGTCGACAATAGTTCCCCTTTCCAGCAGTTGGACCACCTGGCTGTCTCAAGGCGTTTGAGGCTGAAGTGTGGAGGAGTCGGGCACATCGTCTGAAAGCTGAGCTCTGAAATGAGAAGATTGAGCAGCAGTGGAAAAAGCCAAAAGACAACAGCTGTGTACTGATTTGTGTTGAAGCATTAATGTTACATAATTCACATAGAAAATCCCCCTGCAGGAGGATAATAGTGGTACTAAGCCTCTGGGTGCTTAAACTGGTAATCTCCACCCCCACCCGACCCATCCCTTTTCTTCCATTTACTCTTCTCTTTTCCCAGCATGTGGCATTTACACTACGACCTGTTGTAATACTGAGTTGACATTATATTAGTGTGATTTTTAAGGGACTATTTCAGGATGATAAAGCTGTAAAATTCAGTCTCTGTCCTCCAAACCAATAGGGGGCAGTATATGAAAAGAACCTTGGAGTGTCCATCATATAAAGCGCCACGATGTATATTGGCAACTGGATACAGGAAGCACGCTGCACTTGATGTACAAAAGTAGACTTTTTCCCATATATTCTGATTGCAAAATAAGTGTCTTTGAGCGTCACATCTCTGACAAAATAATTTGTTTATCATAATTGGATCAGTTTGATCCAATAACAGATCCAATAACATTTTGAATAACATAACAATAATTTTTGTATCCCCATTTAAGTTAGGCTTGAGAATTTTATTGTTGTTGGTGTTGTTGTTGCTGCTATGTTGTTATTAACTGTTATACCCATTACCACATCGTGTGAATATATGACTCGCCCAATCAATTGAGTCCTATGGAAAACCTAAATAGTTTCTGATGAGGCTGGAAATTTTCTTGTTTCATTGTTGTTGTTGTTTTCCAGTCCAGAATATGCATGAAGTTAAAGTATGCCTGAGAACATAAATAACAAGCCATTGCTTTCTCTGCAGCCCTCTCTGCAATGCATGACAATACTCCAAATGCATAGTTGTCAAAACAACAAACAAAATTAGCCCCTCACCCTGTGAATACTCGCTGTATATATGAACATAACAGACACCTGATATCTATATGGAAAAATGTGTCATTAAAGTCTGTTCAAGTTTTTACCGAATTAGATTTAAAAAATGCATGTACAGCATGTATATTCATTTGAGCATCGCCTCCTAAATTTCTCACTCTAGCAAGTTAGCAACTAGCTCCTACATTATACCTAAAAGCTCAGATGACGCAAGCTTAGCAGATTCTACATTCGTATTGGTTGTATCCTCTGCCTGTGGCCTTCATTTCATAAAATAGCTGTGCAGGCTTTGCTGATATGTGATGATACAACAAAATGTATGATGTCTTACTCTAGCGGAAATGTAGACTGAATTATAACCTGTGCAGGCACCATAATCTATATTTCCCAAGGTATTTTATGTGGTATCGTTATCATTTACATGAATATAAGGGACAAAATACTGAGCGCCTCTCAGTACCTCCAACCAGTTCAACGGCACAAGAAACTATGGTCACCAAAATCTCCATTAAATTAAATCAACTACTGCCTCAAACAGATTGAATGAAAATTTATTTTGGCATGTAGAAAATTGCAGGTGACTGAGATTTTTAAGAAATTGTATTGTTCAGAAAATTGGAAATATCACCAAAGGAACTAATTTTTTTTCTCTCAGCAACATTATGGCCTCACTTTAGAACAAAAAACAGGATTTAAGCTGTTAGAACCACAACCTCAGTTTCTGTGTTTACTGTGTTGGTTGTACTGAAATGAACAAGATCAATGAGGTTCTTGTGGGAATTTAGATGATCCACATTACTCACTGTTTATAGTTTTTTATCTTTTTCTTCTGAGAATAGAAATAACTGCAATGATACAAAACATTCTTCCTCTGTGGATAATTTATTTGTTCATGAATTTTGTTCCTTGTGAAGTTTGTTGTTATTGTATAATCCCTTGTTGGATGGGTTATTTGAATGGTATTACATGATACACACACACACGCACACACATATTGCCAAATGAATTGCTCTAGTGTGATGTGAGATTTTTACAGTCAGTAACGTTTATGATACAAGTCCGTGAGGGGATTAGAATCTTGATTCTCTCACTGAGCCATGTCTTGTTGTGTGTAAGTGGTATCTGTAGTATGAAGAGTATGAAGAGTGTTGCATGATGGGACTGATGGGGCAAAGTGTGACTTTGACCTTATTCAGCCTCACATCTCATCTTCTTCACTGGAGCCTTTGGGCTCCCCACATCCCAGATCCTGGGTGCTGCTGGAGGAGGCTACAGACCTGAAGAGGCTCAAGCAGCCACCCAGAGCACCACCTGCTCCCCGTCTGTCCATCAGTCTCTTCCCTTTATCTCTCTCTTTATCTCTGTCCCACTCTTTCCTTCTGTATATCTGTCTTCCTCCATTATCTGTCCTTGTCTCTGCCCCGCTCTCCTGCTCTCTTTCCCCCGAACTGGTCAAAGCAGAAGACCGACCCCATTGAGCCTGGGTCTGCTCGACATTGCTGCCTGTTAAAAGGAAGGTTTTTGTCGCCGCTGTTGCAGGATGTGCTTGCTCATGGAGAATTGTTGGGTGTAAATTCATTGAAAGAGTGTGGTTCTAGACCTGCTCTACCTGTAAAGTGTCATGAGATAACTTTTGTTGTGATTTGGCGCTAGACAAATAAAATTGACTGGACTTGACTTGACTCACAGCAGAGTGTGGAGCTGGTTCAGACACCAGAACTGATCGCCAAGAAACTGAGTGCACAATGTTATGACAAGAGAACCCAGACAGAAAAGAAAAAAAATGAGAACACTAATAGCCAGGAAAAAGGTACCACTAACAGTAATAAATTGATAATGGTTGTATAAAATTATTTATGTAATCACAGTAAGCAGAGTATTCCTATATTCAATGTTACTTGACCTTGAAAACAGAAAAAAGAAGTAGTAGTAAATGGTCTTTTAAACTGATGAAAAGGAGTACCTTATTTAATCATAGGCAAAAGAAGTAACAGTTCAACTTTGTGGGTTGTTCTTTTCCATTTCTCAATAGAATGAAAAAAAAATCCATTATCCAACCAACCAATGTTTGTGGAAAATGCTAACAACATAAAAAAAACATGATAACACCAAGAATCATGCCAACCCATCCAGGGTGTACCCCGCCTCTCCCATGAAGTTTGCTGGGATAGGCTCCAGCCCCCTGCAACCCTTAACAGAATAAGTGGTAGAATGGATGGCTGGATAGATGGATGAATGGATGGATGGATGGATGGATGGATGGATGGATGGATGGAGAGCATCCTGCTTCAGAACCCCTCAGAACACAGCTGGGGGGGCCCTGAGATGATCCAAAAAAATTCAATACACTGGGTAACTCTTGTAGGAAACTTTGCTGACCAGTGTCCAAGAAGTGAAACTGTTCACATACACACACACACACACACACACACACACACACACACACACACACACACACGCACGCATGCACGCACACACGCACGCACGCACACACACACACACACACACACACACAAATATCCTCACAGCAGTATAGAATTATCACCACTCCACAAATAACCATTGCTGCTATAACACATCGACCATGTTTAACATGTCTGGGGTCCAAAATCCAGCCCACTAAATGGTTCGTTCTTGTGTAAATAAATGTGTTAATCAAGGGCGGCATGTGGTGCAGTGGTCAGCACTGTCGCCTCACAGCAAGAAGGTTCCGGGTTCGAGCCCTGCTCGTGGCAGGGGATCTTTCTGTGTGGAGTTTGCATGTTCTCCCTGTGCCTGCGTGGGTTCTCTCTGGTACTCCAGCTTCTTCCACAGTCCAAAGACATGCAAATGGGGACTAGGCTAATTAGATACCCTAAATTGGCCGTAGGCGTGGCTATGAGAGTAAATGGTTGTCTATCTATATGTGTTGGCCCTGTGATGGGCTGGTGACCTGTCCAAGGTGTACCCCACCTCTTGCCCGAAAGCTACTTGGATAAGCCCCCCTCCCCCCTGCAACCCTTCAGGATAAGTGGAGGAAAATGGTTGGATGATGGATGTAAATCAATCATGATAATTCAAATCAATAATGAAATTATGTGTGTGCAGAATTCCTCTTCCATGGATGAGAAACAGACAAAGACGAGTCACAAAAATGTCGAGTGTAGCTACCTTAAAAAAATGGATGACTCAGCCTTTGCTCACTTTCAGAGCCTGAAGAGGGATAGCATCTTTAAAACCACACTGAGGATGAGGCTACCAATAGTCAAGCAGTTTTTTTCCCTGTTCTCTCCTCTGAAATCCTCAACTCAAATCATCAGGCAGAAGTCAAGTCAAGTCAAGTCAGGTCAGTTTTACTTGTAGAACACCAAATCACAACCAAAGTTATCTCATGACACTTTACAGGTAGAGCAGGTCTAGCACCACACTCCCTCAATGAATTTACACCCAACAATTCTCCATCAGCAAGCACATCCTGCAACAGTGGCGACAAAAACCTTCCTTTTAACAGGCAGGAACGTCAAGCAGATCCAGGCTCAATGGGAACGGCCTTCTGCTTTCACCGGCTGGGGGAAAGAGAGCAGGAGAGCGGGGCAGAGACAAAGACAGATAATGGAGGAAGACAGATATACAGAAGGAAAGAGAGGGACAGATAAAGAAAGAGAGAAAGGGAAGAGACTGATGGACAGACGGGGACGTGACCAGGTGGTGTTACGGGTGGCAGCTTGAGCCTCTTCAGGTCTGCAGCCTCTTCCAGCAGCACCCGAGATCTGGGATGTGGGGAGCCCAAAGGCCCCCGGAGAAGAAGAGAAGTTAGTAATATATATGAGTAGGATTTATATATGCCACATATAGAAGGACAGAGAGGAAAGAGAGGAGGAGAGAGAAGCCCAGTGCATCATGGGAGATCCCCCGGTAGTCTAAGCCTCTAGCAGCATATCTAAGGGCCAGCCTAAGCAGCCCAACTATAAGCTTTATCAAAAAGGAAGGTCTTCTTTAGTCTGCTCTTAAAGGTAGAGAGGGTGTCTGCATCCCGGACCAAAACTGGGAGACGGTTCCACAGGTTCACAGGACGGGTTCTTGATAGCTGAAGGCTCTGGCTCCCATCCTACTTTTAGAGACTCGAGGAACCACAAGTGACCCTGCATCCTGGGATTCTAGCTGGATAATAGGGGACTATGAGCTCTGTCAAATATGAAGGTGCCTGATTGTTGAGGGCTTTGTATATTAGAAGGAGAATTTTAAATTCTATTCTAAATTTGACAGGGAGCCAATGCAGAGAAGCCAGTACAGGAGAGACATGGTCTCTTCTACTAGTTCTTGTCAACACGCGGGCAGCAGCATTCTGGACCAGCTGGAGAGTCTTTAGGGACTTATTGGTGCAGCCTGATAGGAGGGAACTGCAGTAATCCAGCCTCGAAGTGACAAAGGCATGGACTAGTTTTTCTGAATCTCTTTTAGACAGGATGTGCCTGATCTTAGCGATGTTACATAAATGAAAGAAAGCAGTCCTAGAAATTTGCTTAATGTGGGAGTTAAAGGACAGATCCTGGTCAAAGAGAACTCTTAGGTTCCTTACGGTCGTGCTGGGGGCCAAGGTGATGCTATCCAGGGTACCTATCTCAGGGATGTGAAAAGATACAAATGTCATGGTGCTTCCACACATAAGATTTAAAATGCTGGAGCATCCGCAACTTCAAAAACATGTTCTCTCTCAGCAATTGTAGCATCCACCATTTTCATTGTTCTACTAATATAAGTGGTGTGCAAAGGCTGACGGTCCGATGTACTGTCATAAGCATATACACCAGTGCAGGTATCCAGAGAAACAACTGTTCTGATTATAACATTTTCACTAGGGTATGTTGTTGCTAGGAGTGACATTTAGGTTGTAATTTTATTTACTTGCAAATACACAAAGAAAAAATGTACAATAGAGAGCAAGTTTTCCTAATTTTGATGTCATGTTAAATTAACAGTAGCTTATTTAGTTACAAAATAACAATAATTCTTAAGCTTCACTTTTAATAATGGTGAAAGAAAGCAAGTTCGATTACATAGCTTGCTCAAACATAATGTTAGGCAAGCTATCTTCCACATCCCCAAGGAACCATCCCACCAGAAAGAGGAGGGTGAGTGACGGAAAGAAGATCAAGATCCACTGTTGGCTGCATTTCCATTTTTTTGATTTTCAGCTTCTGTCTCACAATTAGATCATGCATTTTTAAAACCTTCCTGCTGGTAGTTGAGAGGTACAAATCAGTGATGTTATTTGTTGAATTCCTCACCTTTTGTTTTTCTACAAGCTAGATGTTCTTGCAGACTCTAACAATTGTGTTGACTTGAGCACAACTGATCGCACTCTCACAAGGTGTCATCAGCTTTTTGTGGATCTGGAGGTGACAAATCATTGAGGTTTACTTGTTGATGTGTTAACTTGCAATACCAAATGTGCACTGGTTGGCAGGTAATCTTCAAAACCTTTATCATTTCTTTTCCAGTAACTTGAATTTAAACCAAGAGTTTACAGAGAGCAAAGTGTGATGCAAGAGTCAGGGGGTCAGATCACAGCTGAGAGCCCAATCCTGTGCGAGTCTGAAGTGATTGGCAGTGAGACAGTAAATCCTCTTGTGCTCAGCAGTCTGAGCCTTCACTCATCATCCAGTCTCTTTCTCTCTCTTTGTGTATGTGTGTGTGTATGTGTGTGTGTGTGTGAGGCTGACAGCCCATTGGATCAGGCAGACTACCAGAATATCAGCTGTTCCCATCAGCCTGCAAGGCAGACTGCAGACTGCAGTGTAGTGGCCAGTGTCCAGTAGTGTAGAATGTTCAGACACACCTGTCCCACGCCCTCAGTATCTACAACACTAACATAGTAAATGTTTTGATTACTACACTAACAGTATAAATCCATCCATCCATCCATTGTCTTCCACTTATTCCTGTTAAGGGTCGCGGGGGGGCTGGAGCCTATCCCAGCGACTACGAGCGAGAGGCGGGGTTCACCCTGGACAGGTCGCCAGTCCATCGCAGGGCCAACACATATAGACAAACAACCATTCACACCTACGGTCAATTTAAAGTATCAATCAGCCTCGTCTCAATTTGCATGTCTTTGTACGGTCAGAAGAAGCCAGAGTACCCGGAGAGAACCCAAACAGGCACGGGGAGAACATGGAGACTCCACACAGAAAGATCCTGTGCCCGAGCCGGGACTCGAACTCAGGGCCTTCTTGCTGTGAGGCCAGCTGGAGCCTATCCCAGCATCTACGGGCGAGAGGCAGGGTTCACCCTGGACAGGTCGCCAGTCCATCGCAGGGCCAACATACAGAGACGAACAACCATTCACACTCACATTCATACCTACAGTCAATTTAGAGTATCAATCAGCCTCGTCCCCAAATTGCATGTCTTTGGACAGTGGGAGGAAGCTGGAGTACCAGAGAGAACCCACACAGGAACAGGGAGAACATGGAAACTCCACACAGAAAGATCCCGTGCCCGAGCCGGGACTCGAATCCGGAAACTTCTTGCTGTTTACAACTATTCAAAATTACAATTTTAATATGGATTTTACTCTTTGCAAATTTTACTCACTGAAATCTGAAAATCTCTGGCAGCCCGTCCTGATGAAGCACACCAGACTGAAGTATTTTCATCAAGTTTTATTTCATAAACAAATTGTTTGAATCGCAGCCTCCAGCAGAGCAAACTACCCATCAACATACAAATACATTTTAAAGCATCAAATGTAAGAATCAAGTATACATTGTGAGTTGTTAAGCCTGCATGTTGGATGTTTGACAGCAGATAATATATGCTTATAAGTGTCACATCTGACACTATTAACTTCTTATACATGAACATACATAACTTTATTGTTCAAGTTTACTTTTAAAATTCAAAATATTCTGATTTCTTATATGCTGCACTTGCTGAACCTTCCTGGTTCACACTTGTTGAATCACTGTTTTATTTTTTGGTGAGATAATAGAGAAACAGGTTTGCTGACTTATATTGAAGTAAGTCACAATGACTTGGTGAGATAAAAGATACAATTTCTAGAGCCAAAACGATTGTTTCTTTCACCGATATTGATAGTGCTGGGGATAACCAGTCCTACTGTCTATTAGCATCCAGCCTCAAGGTGAATTTCATTGCCAGGTTTCACTAGTACCCATCCCAACTACCAACAGTATGACTGCTAGTTATTCAAATTCAGTATTATCAGGTTCACATCAATCAATTTCAATCACTACTCCTAGACATTTTCATAAAATGAGCCGTTCATTTCAGGGGTATGGCACTCTACTGAGGCAGATTTGGGACAAACTGGGGTTAAGTTCTGTGGAGGGTATGCCACTGGCATCATAAAATAGTGACTGCAGACTGTACAGGATAATGTGTTCATTGGTCTAACATGAAGGACAGAAATGGAGAGTGACAATGGGAGTCAGGCCCTGGGGCTGAAGTCAACAACTGCATCTCTTTAATATTTGTGGAGAGTTTTTCATAATTAGGAGTTTCAATACAAAAATAAAATACACAATTAAATACCATCAGAACAACTTATTGCTCACGGTCATTCTTTACAACTTCTCGTTAATAAACCTTCTTTGGCATCCTATTGGCCTTGTTCATAAAATGTTTTTAAGCACAAATTTGTTCTTAAACGCTGAAGGACTTGCTCCTGACATTATAGTGCTCCTTTTTGTGACTGTGAATCATCTGGGCTTGCAGAGATGTCCTAACAGATGTAAGGAACAAGGAACTACATATAGCCATTAGGCTTTGACTGTACGAATAAATTGATGTTAGAGCAAATTTGTACAAAATATTTCATTAATTAAGCCCAATGTTTTTTTGTTTTTTTTTGTAAGAGATCACAGTCGTGGAAGCACTATAGGTGTAAGTGACTGGTAGGCTGAAGGGATCAGGAGTGGAGAAGGCCAGAGAGGTCCATGTTGATATTAAAGATGATCGAAAACTCTTTAGACAGCAGCTGATGGAGGCCGATGCCATCACGAGTGTACACCCATTTTTCACCTGTCCAATCGTAGCGCTTGGGCCCACTGCAAATAGAAGAACAAGAAGAAGTACACTTAATCCTTACGTAGCACTCTGGGTTGTTAAACTGGAATTATTTGACATTAGTGACAGGTGATACAGTATATCCTGCCGTGTTAACCAAAGAAATCAATAGTTTAAAGACAGTAACTGCCACCCGAATGTCTTTGAATAGCTCACAAAGCAGAGCAGTCTTGGGGAGAAAACACAAACAGCACGAAGATTGAAGTGTTGTTGAGAGTATTTGTCCCAAGAGAGCAGGTGTGGTGCCCCAGTACCAGTCTGTGATGGCATCACACCTGCTCTACTGTGTTATAACACATTTAGAGGCTTTTTAAACTTTCTATCCTCAAAAAAGCCCGATGATGCATCCTTCTCGAGTCTCACCTGGTTGGAGACGACAGCCAAATCTGTCGGTTTGGCGTCTGTTTGTTGATGACGTACGTCCCATGGTGACCACCCACCTTCACTGTCAACACACCACTCTGTGAAAGACACAAACAGAATTCAATAATCCACCTCAACCACTTAAATACTACGAAATATACCACCACTCAAACAAGTTCACAGTTAAGTACACAGCTTTAAGGCCTATCATGTCATGTACGTGACTGCTGTCAACCAGCTCATGGACTGCAACATGAAGCGGAGAATGACAGACTTTACAAAATGTTTTTATTTAAATAAGCACAAGATAGTACTGGGAAAGGGTAAAGCATCAGAATGTGCAAGGTGAGCCCTGGCAATGAGAGTGAAAGTTTCTCAAGCTTGCCTTTTACCCACATCTCCTAAGGTGTGGGCAATTAAGATTATTACGCCCATGCACCATCCACCACTTGCGCTTTAAGTAAAAATAAACTGCATTTTTGGATAAAATGTCTTCGCGCTCTTCTGGGGGAATCCCAAGGCGTTAGCGCTGAGAGATATAATCCCTCCAGTGTGTCCTGGGTCAGCCCCAAGGCCTCCTCCCAGTTGTAGCCCAGCTGTTTTTATGACATTAGAATTCCATACATGGTTTACATAATAAATTGAATTTATGAAGGCTACAAAATGCAGCTCAAAGATCTGGATAGACTTGTCAGAAGGATGAGTCAGTAATAGACAGCAGGATTCACATCAATTTTCAAAGGACAAAAAAAGGGGAGGCGGCAATGCAATGCGGTGCAGTGGTCAGCACTGTCAACTAACAGCAAGAAGGTTCCGGGTTCAAGTCACGACTCGGGCACGGGATCTTTCTGTGTGGAGTTTGCATGTTCTCCCTGTGCCTATGTGGGTTCTCTCCAGGTACTCCAGCTTCCTCCCACAGTCCAAAGAATGCAATTGGGGACTAGGCTGATTGGATTCTCTAAACTGACCGTAGGTGTGGCTGAGTGTGAATGGTTGTCTGTCTCTATGTTGGCCCTGCGATGGACTGGCGATGGGGAATAGCTAATTGTTCTCAGTCCCTGACATCAGACGACTGACATCAGCAACCCCCTTAGACTTCTGGCTCCTATCTAGCCAGCTAGGTAAGAAGTGTCTTCATCCTGCACTGTGTGTGTGTGTGTGCGTGTGTGTTAGAATAGTTTATGGCCCCATATATCTCTGCAGGCAGTTGAAAAGAGGGGTCAATTGCAAAGATTAGAACATTGACCAATAAGTCAGAGCCTGCAGAGACAGCTGCTGTCACACAAACGATTAAAAAAAAACACACACAAAAAAAACAGACACACACACACAGACACACACTGCTTTTTGATCACCCTCACATAGACTACAAAAAGTGTAGAAGAAAATGTTAAAGGAGAAGGTGAAGTGGAAATAAAATGACAAAGTCAAGGAAATCATTGGACAGTGGTATGGATCTTAGTTGAGAAATCAAAAAGGAAATGTATTCATCACCAATGTGTCTGTCTTGACACGGAAAATAAACGTGGTAAACACATAGACATACTCCAAGACTGCCTGAACATGAACATTACTGCAAGATTGACTTTTAAGTAGAGAGAGGCACACAAAACCTTCAGTACATGTGTTTGGTTTATATGCACAGTAACTGCATAAACGGCACAGTGATGCAGGTTTGCCATCTGACAAGATGACTACCTGATCAGCAACAGTTGGTATCCAGTCTGAGACAGGACAGCGGATAAATAAAGGGCCGACTGACACGCTGCTATTGGTAATTGTTAAGGATCTATTTCAGTAGAGATCACTAAGAAACATTTTCTCACTTCACAAGTTCATGATGCAAGTGACAGTGCACATATTACTCTAGTTTCTAGGCCTAAGTGTTAAAACGATAGCAGCAATGCAGTGGGTGTACAGCATCAGCTTCGCTAGTGCAGTGTTACTGGTCAAATTGCTGTTTTCTCAGTCAAACAGCAACTCAATGATACTCAAGCCCAGCGAACTTTTCTGCCTCCTATTAAACCTGAGTCTTATTCTCTATGTTTTTGAGCCTAAATTATTTAAAGCAAGAGTTTTGAAAGTCTGAGCTGGTGGGCCTCTCCCGCGATAAAGCTTGGAATAAGTCCAACTCGTTACATCAATCAATCAATCTTTATTTATATAGCGCCAAATCACAACAAAGCCATCTCGAGGCACATAAGGACACACAACTTAAAGTCAGATGTCTGTGCAGGATATTATGTTTTTCACAGTCAACTATTTAGCCATACTAGCCAAAGAGCCACTACTGCCTTAATCAAAAAATATCTAAAAGCGATCCATTTATTAGTAACTCTTGAAAAGTAGAAAAAACAGAATGTTTTCCCCAAAATCTATTCCATATCATTTCCCTATTCCTAATAAATCACATATTTAGACTGTTCAACATGATGTCTTTGATAATTTATGTTGTGTCTGAAATAAAATGCCCAAAAAAAACCTTGTACACTGTTAAGAATCCACAAACCTGCTCTGCTCCCACCACCTCCCATTCCCTGGTCATCTTTTCTCTTCTGACTATCCTGAAAATGTATCGTCCTCTTTGGTTGGCAAAAGAAGGTCACATAGTTTCTACACGTCTACAGAATTTACTCTCTGAAAACCGTCTGCCAGGTAAAGTCTGCCATCTGCCTACAAGAACACCAGACCACAAGCGTGTCAATTCAACTGGGCATGAAATCAATACAGCAGCAGAGCGTGACAGAGACAGAACGGATCGTGATTCAAACACCTTTTAAGAGCACAGAGAGATAACAGGCGGTGCACAGATCCCACCAACAAAGTGTCATCGTCTCTCCAGGAAACAATCAGAGGCCCCATGAAACAAATAATGCTATTTGTCTCTACATATTTCCATGTATCCGGTAGAAACAAAATGCAAGAGAGGGACATTTTGCGGATTTTGACTGGCATTTACACGAGCTAATAGTGAATATACATAACTGCATGACTGCAAATGCATACCACAGACATATGCCAGCCAAACTGCCAACTTCTGTTTGGCTCCCTGCAAACCAATGTGGAAAGATAATTTAAGAGTGGTCCCCTTGACATTTTCCAAACACTACTGGACCAAATGATTTACATTATAGTAGACCTATCAAGACCAAGACAAGACCTATCACAAGGGTAATGTGATGCTTTTGACAACTTATCCACCGTTCTACCATTGAAACTAACAACAGAGTAGGCCACAGCTAAATAACAGTAAAACTCTAACTTCCCTCTGTCCCCATGTCATGTACATGTTGTTTCTCCTAATAATTTCCTGTCAAGTGGTAGACGATATCTCTAGATGTTAATGACTACCTATTATAATATTAACATTTTTTACCACTTGTCAAGGATCCTAGGCTGCTTTGACAGGGAAAAACCTCAGATTGAGGGCCTCATGTATGTATTTTATCACAAATGGCAAACAAACACACACACTGTGCTTTATGGTTCATTTACAGAAATGTGATGAAGTTGTAAATGACATGGTTGTGGAGGAAAAACTGGATTTTTTTTAATGAGAAAACAGCCCCCCTTAGTGGACACTTTACAGAACTGATACATCATGAATGAAACCAAACTCAAATGTCACAATTCAGGTTGGATTTCACTCTGACACTCACTATTGTTCTGTACAAGCGAAGTCCTCAAAGGCCTAAGTAAGGGGAGAAGTTTATACACAACAAGTTTCTCCTTTGGCCAGTGTTAGTTAATTCCTTTAGATTACTTTCAGTTTCTACTTGAATCACAAGGCAATGAGTTATGATGCCTGTTAGTCAGAAATGGCACATACAGTAAAGCTATTAAGATATTACTTGTTTAGGGTATCAAATCGGTTAAAAATGTAAAGGACTCTGTGTGAATGTGTGTGTGCAATGTGTGTGTAAGTGTTTGTGTGGGAGCGTAAGTGTGTGTACGTGTGTGTGCAGCTGCTCTTGCTGATTATGATTGTATCTGCTTTCTCAGACTAACTTGCTGCAGTCAGGGCATGATGGAGTTTCCTTATCAATTCAATAAATGGAGCATCTGAATAAAAAGCAGCTTTACTATTCTTTACAAAGTAACTGTTGCACAGACCAAATTTGTCAATGGTCAATCCACTGCATTACATATTTGTAAGAGACAATTATTAATCTTATATTGATGCTTCGATTCTCTTTTTTCTTTTATATTCCATGGAGCACGAGAAGGTCAAAAAGCTCCAGCAGCACTTGTTGTTACTTGAATAACTTTATTAGACTGAGGCCTTTTTGGCTCTTGGCCTTCTTCAGGGTCATTTTTCAAATTTTCTGTCATTCTCCTCCATGCACCTTGGAAGTGGGTGAAGTTGTGCCAAAACCCCCACTATTCTCCATAAATCACCCAGAGTTGCCTGTTGGTATGAAAATGTGCTACATAAATAAATGTGCCCTGCCTTTCCTATGTACGCAGACCTTACATATTCACATCAGAGTTGCTTGTCAATGAGAGTGAAAAGGAAATAAAACAGGGTGACTTACAGAGAGGACAACATCATAGTCTGCTCCAGTGAACGGTTCATCCATCAAATCTTCAAAGTAACAAGCCAGAGCGTCAAGTGTCTCATCAGCCAGCCTTTCATAGGCTACTTGAGACAGCTCACTTATTAAAAAAAAACACACAAACACACACACACAGAGTTACAGAGCTCAACACAGGCAAGTGAAGACTTAAAGAGTGTTCTCCAAGAATACACAAGTGAATGGAACTTACTTTAGCTGCACGATGGGGCCTTCTTCCAGTCTTGGTGATGTCAGACAAATGTTTCTCCTCCACCAATCACCATCAACTCTGCACTCAATCCACTGAGACAGAACCACTAAGATTAGATGCTAAAATTCCAGTCACAAATTCCCAACAAGTGGTTATCAATCTACTGTACCTGCATCACTTAGTAACAGGTTTCAGCATTTCTTAATTATTGGGGCCTGAGCCCGGAGGTACTCCGGGGCGAAGACCCTATTATGTTTGCTCGTTCTCTCTAATCTTTCTGGAGTAAAACTATGTTGTTTGATGCCACACATATACTCAGCACCCACTTGTGTAAAACTATACAGCCTTTATTTGTAAGGCATACAGATAGATACAAATTATACACTTGGCAAAAGTACTAATTTCAGACAAAATTAAAGTTACTATAGCAACAAAATGTACACAAACCATTCATTCTAACTCTACTGATTACATAATCCTTGTACACCTGCCGGAATTACAGACGTAAATCAGCTACATTCTAAGGAATGATTATAAAATTAGAAAGCTTAAAATAAATACTTAGCATTTTGCAATATCATCCATCCATCCATCCATCTATTCATTTTCTACCACTTATCCTGTTAAGGGTCATGGGGGGCTGGAGCCTGTCCCAGCTGCAGGGTTCACCTTGGACAGGTCACCAGTCCATCGCAGGGCCAACACACAGAGACAGACAACCATTCACTCTCACAGCCACACCTACGGTCAATTTAGAGTATCAATCAGCCCCGTCCCCATTTCCATGTCTTTGGACTGTGGGAGGAAGCTGGAGTACCAGAGAGAACCCATGCAGGCACACGGAGAACATGCAGACTCCACACAGAAAAACCCTGTGCTCAAACCTGGAACCTTCTTGCTGTGAGGCTACAGTGCTAATCACTGCACCATTGTGCCGCCCCGTTGCAATATCCATGTTTGGTACATGACATATTTGGTAAAACATGCATAATTATTTTGGAATATTCAAAATAATTATGTGCAAATTTCACATAGGAAATTATTTGAGTTTAAGCATGCACGCTTAAGAATAGTGTTAAAGTATCCACTTCATATTAGCTGCCTTAGTTTTTATTTAAACCAATTTTTTTGTTAACAGCACATACAACTTTGGCATCTTATGTGATCCTTGTGTTTGTATAACTATCTTTGACCACTAGGTGGTGTTGTAGACATGAGAAAGGGTTTCCAGCTGTTGAAAAAGCTTCTTTTGATTCTTTCTGTTAACATAGCTTGAGTCAAAGAAAACGTTGTGGTTTCAGTTGAAATGGAACCTTTCACAAAAGGTTTCTTTCAAAAGATTGGTAGAAAATCCAGGGCAAAATTCTCCGTTATGCAAAGCAGAATGGCTTTGTAATGCACGTTTCATCCTTCAAGAATAATATTTAAAAAATGTTGTCCCAAACATCATCTCTGCGAATTTACTATTATAACTCTCACTAAATAACTTTGGGATATTCTAAGAAATGCATGGAGGGGCACGCTCTGTTTGTGGACGTTAGGTTTCATCAGTTCGTCGTAGAGAAACTCAATGCCACCCGTAAAACTTGTGAGAGGAGCAAGGAAGCAGAACTTACCTTGTTTGGAGGGTGACTGGTGATGGGAACCAACGTGTGTCTAGTCAAAGGACGAGCCACCGGAAGAAGGGACAAGCCACGCAGCTGAAATAACAGAGCTATTGGGTTAGGAAAGCGATGTGTTACGTAGGATAACACTGCTGCTTAACAACATCAACTTGCTGCGTGTTTTCTAAGATACCTGGTGAGAGAGAAGTCTGATCCTCTGCGCTGTACCCATGCTGACCTGAATGTTCCGGAGGTTACATACATGCGAATAAATACAATATGTCTTACTTAAGAAGGGCATGGTCAACAGATCAGAGGGTGTTTCGGTTTCTATTGCGATCGTCCGGTGTTTTCTCCTCTTCTTCTTCTTCTTCTTCTTTTTCTTCGGTGCCTCTTCTTCGTCGTTTTCGGTGGCCAGCAGTAAACTAACTTTAATGATGCATACTGCCACCTATTGCATTGGAATACGTTCTATGAAATAATTGAATACAGCTACCAGCTCTTGATTTCTCAGTTGGAGCAGCCTTGATTCCTCTCATCATCTTCTGGTGTCCTTGTCCCTCCCACATTAGATTGGCGTGGGGAGGTAAGAAAGTGACAGCAGGAGATATGAAGCAACTGTAAAGAGCATTGAAGTGGCAATAGAAAAAAATGTTTCTAGCATATGGAGAGAGGAAAACATAGGAGTTCACAAGATATAACTGTATATACATACAAATGCTTTGTGGATTTGGAGACCGCTTACAGCATTTTTGCCACACTATATGGGCGTGGCAGGCTGGTGAGACTGGATGATCGTAATTAAAATCGAAAATGTTATTACTCCTGCCTACATGGTTGGACCTGTTTCTAACCTCAGACAACCATCGGTAGCGATGACTACCGATGGTTGTCTTTAAACAATTCATTAAACAAACAGGAAGGGATGTTTTGGTACCCAATAGTGGGTTTCTCATCTTTCAGCCTCCTACAGTGTGAGTGGTGAACAGGTTTATTTAAGACTCATTCTTATCACACAACTTTAATTCACAAATCTGAAAATATGAGTGGAAACTTTTTTCTTAAAACTGCATTTAAAACATCTCTAGGTTAACCACATTATGTCCTCTGCTGTTACTTTTCAAAAACTAATATATCAGAACTACGACAGAAAACAGATGAACATATAATATCCAGGAATACACATTATAGACTCAACTATAAACATATCTGCGCAACAGTTTTTTAACATCACCCAGTCTTGTTCAGTTTCATTTGTGTGTGTGTGTGTGTGTGTGTGTGTGTGTGTGTGTGTGTGTGTGTGTGTGTGGTATGCAACAACATAGGCAGTGTGCAACTCAAAGCATAAATCAGAGTGCAAAGCATAGAGATGTTACGAGCTTAAGGGATGCGTAGATTTGTTTACTTTTTAAATTGGACAGACAATCAAAAAATTTGGATTATCAGACAGTATTGATAAAGCATCCCACAATTTCCCACACTAATGTTGTCTTTGTCTCACATTTGGTTTGTTGAGAGCTGGTCATCCAAGGATGATTCCCAAATGAACAAGGTCACAGCAGCCAAAATGATCAGTGTTGATCAAATAGCCCACCAGCAGCTTGGCTGTGTGCCCCTTAAAATAAATAAATAAAATGAAACACACAGGCATGGAAGCCCCCCCAAAAAAAGATGAAAAAACACATGGACATAATCACAATAGATAAGAAGGCTTAATATAGGCTCTGTGTTATTCATTTATCCATACTAACGTATCATATAAAGATAGTTTAGATTTTGAAAACATTATTTTTGCTTTTACCAGTTCGACCGGAAGTGAAAGTATGTATTAATGCAGTTCGCTTAATGATTGGCTTTGTCCTCTGTTCTTGCTCCAATACGGAACATTACAGCTCAGTAACTTCCCCCTGTTTGTGTGTGTGTGTGTGTGTGTGTGTGTGTGTGTGTGTGAGAGAGAGAGAGAGAGAGAGAGAGAGAGAGAGAGAGGACACTGCGCAGACCTGATCCCACCGACAGAGGGAGGATGTTACGCCGAACAGATCAGTACTCATAGCGCAAGTCTCTGGCACAAACACCTCATGCAACAGAACCGGGTAAATATGATGCTAGCATTATGCAATAGTTGTTAAGTTATTTCAGCACCGAAACAGGCTCGGATGGGATGCTTAGTAATGAGTCCACCGGATATTTGAAATAAGTCTCGGGTAACCTCCGGTATGTTAATGCCGTTAAATAAATGTAGGACACACTGAAGCCGAAGCCAGAGGCAACATGGGATTTCTGCACCAGCTTCATCTCCTGCTCTGGAAGAACATCACTCTGAAGAGGAGGGGGCCGGTAAGCCGACACCTTTTCTGTGTGAAATATAAAAGAAGAGGGATAGGCGTGTTTGTTTGTGTGGCTGTTATACCGCAGCTGGCTGCTGTTAGCAGTACCTGCTTGCGTCTATTCCCGCAGCGAGCATCAGGAGGAGCACGCAGGTGATGTGGATGCGTGGTCCGGTCAGGCGTGTTGTTGATCTGTGGCTATGTGCCCATATAGTCAACAGACATACACGAGTTCAAGATGTCCTATGAGCTAAACGCTTTTTTAATTAATCTCATAAATAAGATGTAAAGAATGTTACAGGCCTGGCTGATGTCATGGATTTAGGATAACATCATACCTGAATGATGCAAGAAATTATTCACCTTCAGGATATGTAGCCTGTAACAAGATGTCATGCTCCACCATGACATTACTTAAAGCAAAATGATCAAGTGAAGGATAAGCAATTACTCATAATATTTATGGGACAGTAATTTTACAAATTTCTTTTGTTTAATTTGAACTGGATAATTTAGGCTATTATCAGTGGTGACATTAAACATGAATGCATGTGAAAGTAAGAAAAAAAATCTTATAAAATCTTTTTTCAATTGTTAAAATTTCAAGGGCACTACCATCACTTTGTTGTATCACCTTTATAGTATTGCATACTTTGAAACAGTTTTATCCGGTTTGGGTGTTGTTAAATAGTTTATTCTGGATCCTATATTACCCATAATACCACCGATAATGTCTTGACCATAAATGTATCGTGCCTGGTAATTGCTTAAACCTCTTGAATTACATGCACTCTGACATAAATGGCTCAAGGTTCCCTGAGACTCCTGCAAGGGGTTTTGTCTTAGAATTAAAGCTGGAGATAAAGTCTGAGATAAATTAGTCAGGGAGGTTTATTGATGTCACATCCCTGTTACCATTTTGAATTATGATTCTGGTAATGTTATTATTATCGTTTATAGACTGACAAAATTTGGCCGCAAAAACCTGACCCTCAAATATTCCATGCATTGTGAAGTACTTTACATTATATTACATTGTGTAATTTGCTTAAAAATGCTTTTGTCCAAAATGATTTAAAATGGCAGTTGTGGGCTTCATCAATTCAAGTTATTGGTGGCTAGCTGTACTGTGCGAGTATTGTTTAGATGTCAAGTGCTGTTATCATACTTACATATGACTGGATTCTGACGTGTTGGGTCTAATCCAGGGCCCAACTGAACATTAGCATCACATGCAGGTAGATTTTCCATTTTTTAAGTAAATTGCAGAAGGCTATCTGCAACACGAAATACAACTGGCAAATGTTTGCAACAACATAGTCACGTAATAAGATATCTGGCATGATAATAAGGAGAAAATGACTCGTGTTTGTCCCTAACCAAACTGCCTAGAAGCTATTAGGAATGCATTGCATCAATACTGATGCCAGGCATCTTGAGGTAGCTTGATCTCAATAACTTGATACGAACTCAAATAGCTGGATTTGGTATTAGGGACAGTGACTGAGTTAATTTCAGTTTAATTCTAGGTTATTGTATGTCCACATCTTTCATTTCTATGATGTCTTCATGTCTTCATGGCCTCTGGCTTCACAGTTCATATTGCTTCTATTTTGTTATTTATGAGCCAAGAGCCTGATAGCTTAGCCACTTGTCTGCGACAAAAAGCTAATTCTACTTCCTGACTGACATCCTTTCAAAGGAGGAGCCTGTTGCATCTTACCATAAATCACCACTACAATATCAAAAATATTTTACTTTTCTACTGTGTTAATTATCACTGCCATTTTGTCACCCAGCACCAGCAAGAACTAAAATAGGATGCATTCTGGTTGTACAGTTAAGTCAGTAAAGTGACACTTGTAAGGAATGATGCAATCCAGCTGTTTAAAAACAACAGAATCTGTCTTTGGAGCTTTTTATCTTCTTTTTGCTTTCCTCTGTCCAATTCAAAATTCATCCCAATATGTCTTTGATCCAAAATATGGAAATGAACACTTGTTTTGTTTTCAATAATGTTGAATGCATTATAACGGGGCCTTGCCCACCCTAGCGGGGAACACATTTTGAATTGAAATAATAACAAAATAATCTAACTTCTTGTGAAAAAAGGCTTATTTTCCAAATTTTTTAGTACAAAACAATCAGAATGATACCCTTCTCTCTGCATACATGCATGGAGCTCCAGACCCCTGCAGCATGCCTCACAGTTAGAGTATATCTGCATTGAACTTTAGTTTTAGGACGTGTGAGCATATTGTCTCAGGGGTCATTACATACACTTTAATCCAACACAGTATTTATCTGCATTAAGAGAACTAGGGTTGTGCTGTGAAAAAAACTTTTTAGAATTATGAGATGTGGTAGTTTTATCAGATACTGTACATAAGCAGCGCTTCTGTCCTTACCTCAACTCCCAAAGCATGCAGTTACTCCTTTTTTAATATGCTGTTCCAATCGATCAATATTGGTTTTTTTGTTTTCCAGAAGTAATCCTCCTCATCCTCTCCTATATGCTAGCAGCAGTTTCTCTTCTAGTTGCCTACCAAAATTTTGTTTAACTTACCGGAGTCATGAAAGGGCTTTTTAGGTACCGCGTCATATCACTGCACCTGATCAGGAAAGGTGTCTGGGTATGTATTTTCTGCCGTACAACATCTTTTCATTTTCAAATTTATTCTCAGCAAATATTAAGAATGACTTTAGTTTTGTTCATGCATATTGGATGAAGACTGAGATGGTATGCTATTGCACCATACTGTGAGTGTCCAGTGGTACAGTCCAGTGGGTTCCTCCGCTGAGACTGAAAGGTTGCTGTTACTGGATGTAAATTCAAGCCTGAAAGTAAGAGTAGGCGTGTGGACTGAATCACACACAAAATTGTCTCTCGCTGTGAGCAAATGGCTGATAAGCAACCCAACTGATCTTGCCAGTGCGCTGCATGATCGATAAAAAAAGATGTGCGAGATCGTTTTACAAGTTGTTTATTAACACGGTCGCGCTTGCGCAGTTCACGTTAGGGTTCCCTTATTGGTGGGAGTTCCCAAGCATAAAATTAATTCACCTAAGATCATACACATGTAAATTGTTTGAAAAAAAGGAGTGAAATAGAGTCTCAGGGACATCAACAGGAAGACTGATCTTATGGCAAAGACCAAAACTTTATTGAGAGAAGAGTGAGCAGCTCTCAGCCCGGCCCAGCCCAGCCCAGCCCAGCCCAGCCCATTTTTTTCCGGCGCTTCCACAATGACAGCCCGACAGGCGGCAAAGTGACAAAATCAGAATGCGACAGGAAGGTCACAGGAAACTTGAGACAACGCGGGCTGCCTTTTCTACACTGCAGGGGAGCAGAGCAGAGCTGAGGCAAGCCACCAAACACCCGGGTCTCTTGGAGGTTCAGTGGACATGGGTCAAAATGCCGAGTCAACCATTTCAGAGTGCCCAAACACCAGTGATCACCCGCGTTTTTGGTGCAGTGTGAAAGGGGCTATAGTTGATTTCTCTGTGTAAACTGGCCTTCATAGAAACAGACATGACATGAAATTTGTTTTGATTTAGTAACAGGTCTGTTACTCATGATTCACACTGAGGCTTCAATATTCCAAACAGTCATGATGCAAAGGTTTTTTTTAATGTCCTGCAAAATCACACAGCCTGAGACACTGAATGATAGGGAATACATGCAGCCTGTGGGGAATGGTACAACAAATTCCTCCTGCAGCACCTTCATTAGCATGTGACTAGATGTTTTTGTTGTCACCTAACGGACCATACCAATACACCACTCATCCCCCACAGTCAAGACAGTGCAGGACATCATTGGTGTGCAAGCAAATGGATCCTGAGCCACAGAGCCCAACCTCAGCTGGTGTCCATGGGGTAATTGGAAATGCACACTGCTTAGATTGCGAACATGATGAATGACGAGAATAATGAGAGAAGCCATTAAAGAAATATTATTATAGCTGTAACAAATATCTATGGTGGGTTGTGCTCTTCTTCTTGTTATATTTGACTAATAAAAAAGGGGAAAATATTCAAGCTACACCACTGCTCACCTAATAAAGAGCGAATCTCTCTCAACTATCAGCTGATATCTCCCTCTCTCAGCTCAAACACCTGACATTATCAAAAACAAGACTGTAATTTCTTTAGTGATAAAATGTCAGCAATAGACATGAGTTGATGGACATGATCCACAGACAAAAAAATAACTGTTTTGTCTCTGCAGATTTTGAGCAAATTGCTCCTGGGTGATGTAATAAGTACAAACTCACGCAGGTCAGACACTGTTACAAAGTTGAATAATACATTTTATTTTTTCATGTGACAAGTACGAAATTTCATGGTAAACTGACCCATTTCAACGGTGACTTGGCACTCAAGCACTTTATCGTGTCATCTCATTCACTCTTTCACTGTTGGTGGACGCTGAAAATTCATAAGGCACAGTGGCACACTTCGACATAGTCACTAGGGGGAAGTGACGATTGAACCAGCGACCCTTTGGTTTATTGCCACTCTACCTCAGAGCCATCCTGCCCAAATTTTAACAAGAATTTCTGGGATTCAACAGTATTTTTGTATATTGGTATTTTCCCTTTGATATGAACAAAATCTATGAGTGGTGCAGCTGGCCTATTACTCCACAAAGCAGAGTAAGGCTCTGAGACCTGTGTGAACTACAGCAAAGCCTCTGTGCCTGAATTTTCATGTCAGGCTACAAGATACTGTATTTAATTGGTGGTTTTGGGTGCCTGTTTACTGGCACCAGTGAAAAAATTTAATTATGAAAGTCAAATAACATAGTGTTTCCATTCATCTATTCCTTTGAGTGGAACCTCAGTTTTAGGTGTGCAGTTTACCCGGAGAGAACCCACGCAGGCATGGGGAGAACATGCAAACTCCAAACGAAAGGTCCCGTGTCCGAGCCGGGACTCAAACCCGAAACCTTATGCTGTAAGGCGACAGTGCTAACCACTGCACCACTGATCATAACCAAATTTATCAAAATTAACCATTGTAAAATCATAAAATTCAAATAAGTAAATGAAATTAATGATTATATCAATTGATTAAATATTTATGAGCCCCCCTGCTTGTCCCGCAGAACCATGTAATGGATCTGTTTGCTTACAACTGCAATCCATGTATTATTAAAGCTGCAAGCAGCGTTGTTAGGGCCTGAGCCTCCACGTGCCCGCGACTGGGTGCCAAACGCTGGCCCGAATCCAACGGTGTAATTGGCAAATCCCTGGGATTTGTAGTTTAGGAGATAGAAGCCTGAGTCTGGTGCAGTGTGTGAGAGCAGAGCTGAGAGCTGGCCCTTTAAGAACCCCTCCCCCACTGCTCTGTCTCTGATCTGTGCTAGAGTGGAGAGCAGAGGAGGATTTTGACATTTGTAGTGTGTCAAAATCAAATAGCTCTGCATATGTTGGGCAAAAGTGACAAATAATACCACATTTTTGTAGGGATTTTTGTCAGGAATACAGTGGTGAGTATTTTGAGGCTGTGGGACATTTGGTTTACATGTGAGAAGTGAGTGTTTGAGAGTATGTACCATGAGAGCAGACAGGTGCCCCATTGGTTTCCACTATAAGGTGAAAAGTGTAATTAAAGCTGCAAGCAGCGTTGTTAGAGCCTGAGCCTCCACGTGCCTGCGATTGGGTGCCAAACACTGGCCCGAATCCAACGGTGTAATTGGCAAATCCCTGGGCCTTGTAGTTTAGGAGATAGAAGCCCGAGTCTGGTGCAGAGCTGAGAGCAGAGCTGAGAGCTGGCCCTTTAAGAACCCCTCCCCCGCTGCTCTGTCTTTGATCTGTGCTAGAGTGGAGAGCAGAGGAGGATTTTGACATGTTTCATGTGTCAAAATCGAATAGCTCTGCATATGTTGGGCAAAAGTGGAACATAATACCATATTTTTGTAGGGATTTTTGTCAGGAATACAGTGATGTGTATTTTGAAGCTGTGGGAGTTTTAATTTACATGTAAGAGCAGACAGGTGCCCCATTGGTCTCCATTGTAAGGTGAAAAGTGTAAAAAGTGTCTCCCCCACTTTGAGGGCTTATAAAATCCAAACTGTTTACGCTTTATAAAAGCTTTTAATAACTTCTAATCAGCAGAGTTAGGAGAGTCATGTATTAAGTTTTGGAAGCGATACCATGAACGCCCTAGGAGGAGAAAGCACAAAAAAACACGCCACGGCCTGTAGAAATGTCCTACAGACATGGGACCAACACCATTTTGTTTGTCTCATCAAGACAGACAAATCATACACAGACACCCCTGACCTAACTCTAACAGGATGTCCACAATTTGGACACGAATGTCCAATTTTGGACAATTTTGCGCCCCGAACAAACACTATCTCCTCCTAGGGCGTTCATGGAATCACTTCCAAAACTTACCACTGGGGCACCTGTCTGCTCTCATGGTACATACTCTCAAACACTCGCTTCTCACATGTAAACTAAAACTCCCACAGCTTCAAAATACACACCACTGTATTCTTTATTCCTAATTACACCGTTGGATTCGGGCCGGCGTTTGGCACCCGGTCGCGGGCGCACGGAGACTCAGGCCCTAACAACGCTGCTTGCAGCTTTAATGTTGTTTTTGTTTTTTTGTTTTTTTGTTTTTTTTTTACAAAAAAATGCTATAATTTCCAAAATTCACACATTTTTCAATCCATCAACATGGTCAGTTCATACTTGCTGGTATTTATTTGAAAAGACATTTTCACTGTAGTTGAATAAAAAAGTTTCCTGTTGACTTTCCACAAATGTAAATGGAGGATCACATCTGGCAGGTGGTAGAACAGCAATATATGGCACCATAAAGGATAAATATCATAATAACACCAACAACAAACTATTTTGGCCCTCATAGTTTGTACTGTTCCACAACAGATTGTGAGAACCACTATGATTGTGGGACACACCAAGACCATTTAGTTCCTAGTCACATTGCTCTAAATTTCATGAGCTGTACACAAAGAATATTTCTGACCAGTTAATATGATGATTTAATAATAATATGCTCTAGGAATAGAAGGAATGACTATCCATCATTAAATTAACCCACATTAAGAAAAGCTGAATTCAAACAGTAAAATACCCCAGCTTCCATTCACTGCTCTCCTGATTGATAGATATGGTCATGCAACAGGGTTTACACATACAGCCTTTAGGGGTATTATGCATTCAATAAGTCATCACAGGGATCTCATTAAAGGAAGGGACCTAGTTTTATCATGGCACAAGCGAAAGGCTAGCAAAGATTGGCCAAGGTGCCATCTTGCAACACATCATCGAACAGCCCTAATAAAAACAAATTTTTTTATGAGGTTTAAATACAGTAACCATTAATTGACTGACCTGGTAGTTTTAATTCACTTATATTGATTGAAATTTGACAATCATACTGTTCGTATTCATACTGGGTTCGCTGCTCCAGTTCAGTCAGTCTAGTGTCTGTTCACATCTGCAGTTCAGACTCCAATAGTGCAACAATGCATTTGTGAAGATTGTCGGACTCAGAGAGACATTTCAGTGATAACCAGGCCTTGCCAGGGCCCTGCTTGCTCTCGTCCCTTATGCATTGAGGATAAATGTCAAGATAGCAGTGTATGCCTGTAATAACAGATTATTTAAATTGTCTACTTTAAATTGATAACACACACTTGATGAGTATGGGAGCAAAAGTATTTTTTTTTAATTATTCATTTAGTCAGTAATGGAGCACATTGAAGGACAGGCAAGAGACACTATGGACTAGATTTCAAAGACAAGTTGTAAGTGGAGGACAGCTTGTGGTATAAGCACCATCTTTTTATGCAGTATAGATTTTGCAGGATTTATTTGTGAGTGCAATATTCCTAGAAAAGAGATCAAATCCTGCATGGCTGAGATGGAAACAATCATGTTGGAAGAGGTCCAGTCTGCTTAGGAATGTGTTGAGTTGTCTGCATAGGTGATGACCCTAACAGTAGCCTGAAAGTCAAATGTGTGGCTGCCTCAATAAACTAGAATTTTCATCATGAAATGGGTTGAAGGAACAGGACCACATATTATACACAGTATCTGAGCAGATGCACAATGTCTTTAATGGCTCAGCCTTCCGATTGGCCTCGTTGGCCACCTGGCACCTTTCCATTTTTAAATGACACACCATGGATGCCCCAACACCCAGAGGAGGGCAAATGGTATTTTCACCCTCATGTAAAGTGTCAAAGAAGTCAGATGAAGGTCTGGATGGCCCTTTGACGATCATTGGTGCTGCCTCCATCTTCAGCAGTTGAGCCTCGTGTGCCAGACACTTGGCTTCCTGGATCCTGGCTGACCTCCATGGCTCAGTCTTATGATTGACCTCCCTGGTGTGATGCCTGACCTTCTGGACAATTGAATCATTTTGGAGCTCATCCATCTTGACCCTCCGCTTGGCCTCCAAAATCCTCGCTGATCTCCATGGTCCAACTTTCTGTTTTAAATCCTTGGCCTGTTGCCTGGATTCCTGAAGCCTTGGATCAGCCTGGCTGTGTGATCACACCAAGCGCAAATTTGCACGAACAGTTTCCATTCAAAGTCTATGCAAATGCGCGAACAACAGGAATTTTCTGTCGGGCAATGCAAATTCGTGAGGCGAGGTTTCGCCATTCGCGCAGGTTGAAAATATTCAACTTTGGCAAAAAATTTGCGTCAAGACAGCCAATCAGCAGTGAGGATGTCCCGACGTCACGGCTAACTGTGTCGCAAGATGGAGGACAAGTTGATTGTGACTATGTGTGGGAACCCGGTTCCATATGACACCACATGTCAAAATTACAAGAACCAGTTGAATAAGTTGGTGTCCATTCGTGAAATCCTGTCACCGATCCTAGCTAGCAGGTCGTTAAACTGGCCAGTCGTCATCTGAAAATACCTCTGGAAACGGCAGTTATCCAGACGGAGCCCCTGGAGGAGCTCGATTCACCAAGCGGTGAAATTCACATGGCTGTCCTCGCCTCTAGATGGTGTTGTTAACCCACATACGATGGCGTTTAGTTTTCCGACGTATTTCGGCCTTCCACGGCAGGTACAATGCAACAGTGCTTTGAATATTCATGGTGAACTGGCGGAAAGAAACGTTGCTGGAAATACTCGCAACTCGGGCAGGTGAGCGATTTCGCGTGAATGACACAAATGGACACAAAAATGATCCGGCGTCAAATTTGCACGAATAACGCGACGCGAAATTCGCATTCGCGTTTGGTGTGAACACACAGTGGTTCTTTGGCTTATTTTCCAAATGCCACCAATGATCCTCGGCATTCAGCATCCAGGCTTCCTCCTTCTGCAGCTCAGCCTTCTGGTCAGCCTCTATGACCAATTGCTTGGTCTCATGTGCCCTCACATTCACCTTTCTTGCCATTTTTGTGCCTTGCTTTTCTGTTTAAATCTGTGATGACAGCTGTACACACACACACATATGTACAAAGTCAGGGATCATAGAAAGAACTTTGAGATCAACAACACAACCCTCAGCTCAGGCATTAAAATATCTGCTGTGTCTGCATTGCAAGTTTAACCGTTTTTTTATTTTCTCTGAGTTAGTGTGTTTGACAACTAACTCAGTTTACTATAAACCAAAGCTGGACCAAAATAAGAAGTTTTTCATGGGGCTACAAAGCCTAGAATTATAAAAGGTCAGCAGAGAGAAGACAACGCAAATTAGTTTGAAGATATACATGTATTTGACAAGACAAAAATTGTCAACATTTATATTCCCTGCCTATCTAAGCCGGCTCCCTGAGTATGATTTCAGAACAACTGTTTCCCAGTGAGGATGAAAGAAACAAAGAGACTCAGTGTCTCTGGTTCCCCACGTGCGTGTGTGAATGTTTGTCTCTCAAAACTTATTTAACTACACAGGTAGGTTTATGTATTATCTTATCTGTGTTTAGAAGAGAGTGTTGATGGTTCCAAAGATTCCCTGGCTGGCCACACCAGGATCCTGGTCCATCTGCTGCCAACGTCTGTGGTGCGTTGGTCATTGACCATCAGGGTCAGGTTTAGATGAATTCTCTCTCTCTCTCTAAAAAAAACCCCAATCTATACATACAGTACAGAATGTATCAGTTCCTACTATCTCATTCAGAAAAATCGAATTACTTCATCTCATTTAATTTTCAAATCAAGTACAACCAACAGTAAAGGATGTAAATATTACACTCTAATCACTATGCACACATCACACCACAGAAGACAGATGAGTTCCACTGAAAAATCAATCCATCAATCATGTACTTCCATCTCACAGTATAGAAACAAAATCACAACAGCCGAGAAACAAGATTCCTGTTTTCAACCCCTTTAAATCCACCCATGTTTTTTTAACTATATTTTAAATATAACCTTTAATAATTTCACCAAATCAATCATATTTGACCAATACACAATGCAAGTGCTCCGTCAATGAATTAATTGGTACCTCAAAACTGAAAAATGGGCCCCCTAACGACGTGAACTATCAGCGAGCAGTTACAACTGACAGTGGCTAACTGAGTCAGCAACGGATCTGAACGAACACACGCTATTAACATTTATTTTTTAAAACATTTTCAAACACATAAAACAACCTGAATCTGTCTCTATATATATAATAAAACATAAAATATCAGAACTCCGATTGTTTTTTTTTAAAGAACAGTTTTTTTTTCATAACGGTAAGGATCTTAACAGTTCATACAACCCTCATCTCAGCATTAATTCTCTTACCGGAGGTGTTGTGAGAATCTATAGGATCAACTCAGCTCCACCCTTTCTCTCGCGGCTCTACCTCCTGTGTGGATCCTAATGAAGTCAAAATATTAAAATGCTTGTACCAGGTTTTCTTTTCTAGAAATTTACTTCTCTCTCAGAGTATTTCTTACCGGGGTCTCAGCAAAGTATCACGCGCTCTAATAACGTCTCATTTCAGAGTTAATATATGCAGAGGACGTACGCGCCACCTGCTGGCTAGGCCGGGAATTACACATTCACAAAGTGAACTCTGTAACCTGTTGTGGGTTATAAAAGCAAAAAAACCTTCCTACAAGTGTACAGTTTTCTTTGCTGGAGAAAAGATTTTATGCATTTTATCAACTTACAAAATAGGTACTTTAGATGTCTCAAGGTTAGGAATGTTTTAAATTCAGGATTTAATATTGAGCTGATAGAAAATCTGTTTTATAGGTGTTACTATAATAAAAAGCCTTACGGTCGTCATTACAGTCGTCTTAGTACAATGGCACCAAGTTTGACTTGTCTGACATTATGAGGTCTTCTCATATCTCATCATATCTTCTCATATCGATTTTGGCAGATCTTGGCAGATCAACTTTGATCTGCCAAGATCTGCCAAGATGACTGCAATCAGTCATGTCAATTTGTCATGGCCCTATTGTGATCCTGGTGTTACTGTGATCTTGGTGTTTCCCACTCCTCCCCTCCTCCCCGTCTCTCTGAAGGGTGTGGCTGTAAAAAGACACCTCTGTCTCAATTTAAGTACCCTGGCTTTTCTTCAGCTCATAACAAGATTATTCAGTCCATGAAGTGGTAGCTGTTATCGGCTGCACGAAAACAATGACATAGCATGATTAATCTCCTCCTGCTCTTTGTTACAAGAACCTGTTTTCCCATTGTGCCATATCATTTCCTGTTAGCCCATTGCACCTAATCTGCAATTGAAAATCAAGTCAGTCTTCCCTCCATGCCATATCAGAGTTCAAAGTCCCCCAGCCAGCAAATCTGCCCTCTGCCAGAATCCAGCCCTACAATAAAACCTTAACCTAAAATCCATCCTGCCCTTGTGTCTATTTTCAGGTTCCAAAAATCATTGCTACTTGTAACACAACCCATTCCAATCAGACACACAAAAAAAAATTCTTTCTTCACTTCCAATGGGCACCGCAATGGTGATAAAGAATCTAAATTAGACATTAATGGTGCAGTGGACAGCCAGTTAGTAGATATCTCCCTTGCTCTTGCTGCACTAATGTTTTCTCATTGTTGCTAGATTGACAGACGACATATGGTCAGCGTCGGAATAGCAGGAATAAGATAGACAATTCTTGTGGTCTATCTTGTCACTATGCATTTGGTGATGTGTCACGTACTTACAATAACAACATGAACCTGTCAGAGGATAAAGTTGCTAACTTGTTCAGTTGCTGTCATTAGTAAGCAAACGTTTACCTACCTGTCTAGCAGAAAAGTGGTGTCCTTGGCGTAGCTTTTCAGAGCCTTTGGTCTTTCAGCTTAGACCACCATAGAAATGCTGAACCAGCCTCACCTTGCTCCTTTGTTAGACTATCCATGAAAAACTGGGCAATTAAAATGTTAGAAATTAGCAACCGCACTATGTTTAAAATATTGCAGGGTCATTGTCAGGTATTTCAACTGTAATACTAATGAATGGAGCTTTCCTTACATGCCTAACAGTGTTTTTCAGCTGATACAGTTATCTACATTAGTTATTGTGTTAGAAAGGAATGGAATTGTAAGGATTTTCCCATTATTTTTGGTTGTAGACCTCTAAAGGACGCCTTGGGGTTCTCACTCCCAGTTTTGAGAGCCACATAATGCAGACTCATCAAACAAAGCTGATTTGGAGATCAGATTTTGTTGCCATATAACTGTTACGTATTAACAGACCAAATGATTAACTTCAATGTACGGTGGTGCAGTGGTTAGCACTGTCGCCTCACAGTAAGAAGGTTCTGGGTTTGAGACCCGGCTCAGGCAGGGGATCTTTCTGTTTGGAGTTCGCATGTTCTCCCCGTGCCTGCGTGGGTTCTCTCCGGTTACTCCGGCTTCTTCCCACCATCCAAAGATATGTAATTGGGGATTAGGCTAATTGGATTCTCTAAATTGACTGGAGGTATGAATGTGAGTGTGAATGGTTGTTGGTTGGTTGAAAAACTAAAAAGGTACTAATGTACACCGCCTCTTGCCTGCTGGGATAGGCTCCAGCACCACCGTGACCCTAAACAGGATAAGCGGAAGAAAATGGATGGATGGATGGATGAAAAAAAAATAAAAGGGTACTAATGTAAAATTAAACTTAAAAACCACATTTGAATATAATTTTAGAAAAAAACTATGAAAAACTACATTCAGAAAGAAAAATTATAAACAAAATCATGAATAGAAAAATCCTTATTTATACCCCCTGAAGAAAGACTTGCCTCCTTTTTCTGATTAAATTGACATTGCGACTGTATTTTTGACTGTATTTTAGCACTACTATGCTATGTTATTTAACAGGAATAAGAATAATTTGAAAAAAATGCACTTGAGTTTAGAAATACACCACTGACATATTATACAAACTGATGGTGGCCTTACACAGCATAATCTCCCTTATAATTATATATTTATATTGTTCTCAGATGGGTGGACATAAATATCTCCCCTCTTTCATTTATTCTTGTTGACTCTGAGAGGATCACTGGATGAAACTGCTCCTGTAATAATCATGCGGACTTTTAACTTCAGGTAGTCTGTTTTTATCCTGTTGGTTTGGGTGCTTTTGATGGCAGGAACTGTAACAGATGGTGGCCTGGCTGTTTATTGTCTTTTATGATGTTCTTCGTCCTCCTCATACAGCAGATGTTGTGTATATGTTCAAACAATGTCTGCTTTTACAATTCATGGGAGGGCTTTTTTGTATCTGTGGTCATTGTACCAGGTAATCATAGAGTCTTATGACAGTATGCTTTCTAGAGTACATCCAGAAAAGTTTACAAGCAGATTTTTTTTTGGTGGGGGGGTTGCTCTTCTTGGCTCCCTGAGAAAGCACAGACATTGGTGTGCCTTGCTCACCAGTGTTGAGATGTTGTCAGCCCATCAGAGGGACTCTGCAAAGTTGACTCCCAAGAACTGCATGCTGGAGACACAAACATTCACGCTTTAGAGTGGACAGTAAATGCCACCTAAAAAACATTTTTAAAACTAGCTATATCTAACACAATGTGCTGCTTTAACTAATTACTGATGAGTAGGTTGGCACCTTGCATGGAAGCCTCCACCATCAGTTTGTGATTGTGTTTGTGAATGGGTCAATGAGACCAAAATTGCGAAACACTTTTGAGAAAAGAACCACATTAATGCAGTATCGTGACAGTTTTATTTGTGTTTGTCTGTATGTGGCTGTGTATGCGTGTTGCTAAATGCAAAACAAATTTTTTGTATTTACATTTTTATTTTTGTATTTACTTTGTATTTACATATAGGATTATTATTTTATTATTTTAACGTTAAAATTTTACATACGAGTAGATTTAATGTTTATATTTGGATTAAATAGATTACATTTTCTTTCACACATGAAAACATTTTGAAAAATGTGTTTTAAATGTATGGGAAAATGAGCTAAAATAAACATGAAGAAGTAAATATTACAAATATACAGTATATGTGTAATACATTTTTTAAAAATTTGGCACCCTATCAATATACTGGTTGTCTAAACAAAGAACAGACATTAGCATGTTCATCCTGTGTGTGTGTGTGTGTGTGTGTGTGTGTGTGTGTGTGTGTGTGTGTGGATTAGACACTATAAAATGGGCCATTCATTCTGTTCAGCATCACTGCTGCTGTTCATTCACCCAACAGACTGGAGACAGACTGTCCTACAGTTCCATCTATGGAGGACAAATGCTCATCAACTGTAAATTCTCAAGCCAAATTAAATTGTGCCGTGGCCATAGTTGGAGGTTTTATGGTAATTTGGGGTGAAGTGCTCCCTTAAAGTCAAAAGTGATTACAAGGAGAGTAGTGTGTGGCTGCAAGCCTTAAGAGTCAAATCCATTAAGAAGCAAGGAGAGATCTCACCCAAGGAGGGAGTAGTGTGAACTCAAGAAGAATGCACATTGCCATGGAAATGCATCTGTGAATGTGTCTTTTCTTGAGGAGACTGGCTATAGAGTGAAGCATACACAATATTGTTTGACTGAGAATGATCAGAAGTGTCTCTTTAGTCAGTCTTGCCTGCAGGAATCATTGTAAGTTGAATGCTTGTGCTTTTAGTGAACAGATTTGGCATGATGTCGGTTTGTGGAGAACGGGAGTTAGATAAACCTGAGGAGGATAAGCCTGGAGACTAAGATCAGGCTTCCTTTTTTTCTGTTTTTTTTTCCCGTTGATGTCACAAAGGCAGTCAACACACACAGGAAAGAATTGTTTACCATTGTCAGAACTGCACCTGAGTGTACTATTATGTAGGAAGGAGAAGTTTTTGGTTTAAACTTTACTGCAGTGCAGGTAAGTGATTCATGTCAAAGAACCTGTCTCAAAACTGTCAAATTTGTACAATGGCATCAATGTGGGGGACAAAATGCCTGAATCCCTCCTACACTTTATTAAATACCTTATTACCCCGCTTTTTCATGTTTTTCTCTTTAAATTAGCATTATTGTCAGCCATAGCCTTGGCTCATTTCTGAACTATTACAAACTTGTAGGGAGCTACAATCTTAAAGTTGTCACAGTTATTGGGGTAATATTTTGTGAAAGAGATGGAGATTCAGAGGGTTTTGTATTCAATTATTAAATGATCAATCAGTGTATTAGCCATAATAGTAATAACTTATATCAGTGAAATGTATCAAAGCAACTGTATAATGACAGATCTTACCATGCGATTCCAAAGTGCATGACAGGTGAAAGATACATCTTGCAGATGCGCTAGGACACATCATCAGTGATGTAACCTGGGGTCATTGGGTGTTTCGGGTCTTTCAACATCAGACACCCTCGTCCAGGCGACCCGACCGGGGTTGATCAGACCCCAGCCTGTGTCCCAGCAGCATTTCCCCACGGATCTGCCCTCTTGATCCATAGCCACCTTGTGGCTTTCTCTGGGGCTTCTGTAGTGGATCTGATAGCCTTCCTCTTTGCCTCCCCGGTGAGGCCCAGCAGCGTGAACACTTTGCTGAGTGAATGCCCTGCAAATCCTCGGCAGCCCACCTCCAGAGGCTCACAGCGAGTTCTCCAGCCCTGCCTCCTACATTCTTCCACCAGCTCCTGGCACTTGGCACGCTTTCTTTTGTTGGCCTCGTCCATGCACTCTTCCCAGGGCACTGTGAGCTCCAGTATGATCAACTGCTTGGTAGAATCTGACAGGATGATCATGTCTGGTCGGAGTCGTGTTGATGTAATCTTGCCTGGGAACTTCAGCTGTTTGCCAAGGTCCACATCCAGTTGCCAGTCAGTGGCGGAGGTGAGGAGGCCAGACTTTGCCCATGGTTGAGTGTTGGGCTTCTCTCCGGCTCTGTGGAACATGATGGTCTTTGGCTTGTGTTGGCCTTTGATGGTATTGATAGCAATGGCTAGGCTATCAGCAACTGCCCTGAGCACATGGCGCCAGCGATAGCGCCCGTCTCCAAGGGCTTTCGGGCAGCTGCTGAGGAGGTGTTCCAGGGATCCCCGTCCTGAACATTGGGGACAGTATGGTGTTTCGGTTTTACCCCAGACGTGGAGGTTAGCTGGACTTGGTAGGACATCATAGACATCCTGGACTAAGAACCTGATGCGATGGAAGTCTGCTTTCCAGATGTTGGACCAGGTGATCTCCCTTTGCAGAACATTCTCCCATTTAGTCCATGCACCTTGCTGTCCCATTCCCACCATCCTGCTGGCTCACACTTCCTCCACGCCTGCCCGCACTTCCTCCTGAAAGAGATGTCGCCGCTCTTTGCCTTTGGTGTATTCAACCCTGGTTGCCGGGAAGTAGCCAATGCCCACGTGCCCTGTGACTACGGACCCCACCAGCACCTTCTGCCTCAGTCGTGACTCAGCCACCTCCAGAGCTTTGTCTGCGCTCCATTTCCTGCCTGTTCGCACCTGGATACCAGCCGAAGCCACCTTTGGATCTCTGGATTCCCTGTACTGCAGTGCCTCCTGTGTTCTGGTCACCATGAACTCGAGGCCCGAGGCCGTTAATTGGGAGCTGCAGGATGTTGCTGGTGCCATACAGAGCGGAGCTGCTCAAACTGCGTGGTAGACCAAGCCATCTACGCAGGAAGCTGCTGATCTTTCTCTCCATGGCCTCGACTGTTGTTGTGGGAACTGTGTACACCAGCAGGGGCCACAGGATCCGGGGCAAGATGGAATGCTGGTAAATCCAGGCCTTGAACCTCCCTGGCAACCCTGATTTGTCCACTCGGGTAAGCCATGCCTCGAGGTCTTTACTGGTCTTCTGGATGGAGGCAGAATCTTTAAGGCTGCAGTCGAAGATCTTCCCGAGGCTCTTAACTGGCTGCTCTGTGATGGATGGAATGGTGGCTCCAGGCAGTGAGAAGCTCTGTGATGGATGGAATGGTGGCTCCAGACAGTGAGAAGCGGAACTTATCCACCACTTTTCCCCTCCTGAGCACCAGAGACCTTGATTTTACTGGCTTAAAGCTCATTCTTGCCCAGGTGATGAGCTTCTCTAGGCCTTTGAGAATCCACCTACTGCCCGGGACGGATGTGGTGGTGACAGTCAGGTCATCCATAAAAGCTTTTATTGGGGGTTGGCGTACTCCTGATTTTGTCAAGGGACCCCTGCACTCAACCTCTGCTGACTTGACAATCATGTCGAGGGCGAAAAGGATCACTGAGATGGTGCAGCCTGTTATTATACCTTTCTCAAGCCGATGCCAGTCCAATGTGCTTGACCCAGCACTGACTCTTAGCCTGAAATTATTGTAATAATCCAGGAGAAGGTCAGTGATTTTGCTGGGAACATGATGTCGTTGGAGGGCAAGCTCAACAACCTTGTGAGGTATGGAGCCGTACGCGTTGGCGAGGTCCAGCCATAGTGCGGTGAGGTCTCCTTTTCCTTCGTGGGCCTCCCTGATGAGTTGTGTGACCACTCCAGTGTGTTCCAAGCAGCCAGGCACTCCAGGGATCCCGCCCTTCTGAACAGAGGTGTCAATGTAGCTGTTCTTCAGAAGGAACTCCGTCGTCGTGACAAGATGCTGAAAAATATCTTGCCTTCTACACTTAGCAGCGAGATGGTTCTGAACTGACTGATGTTCTTGGAGTTCTCTTCCTTGGGGATCCACACGCCCTCAGTGCATCTCCATTGGCCTGCAACTTTTCCTCTGCGCAAGATCACCCTGAGGATTTTCCAAAGATGACGAAGCAGTTGCGGGCAGCGCTTGTAACTGTGTATGGAACACCACTGGGGCATGGGGCTGAAGCTGTTCTTGCTCCCTTCACCACCTCCTGAACCTCTGTCCAGCTGGGCTCCCTCAATACAAAGTCCACTCTTGGAGGTTGTGGGCTTATGAGGGCCCTCTGAGGCCCAAGCTCCTGGTCTCTCTCTGGGTCACGCAGGGTGTTGTGCAGAAATGAGTTTACCTCCTCAGTTGAGCACAGGAGACTGCCGCTGCACTTGTCCCCCAGCAGCTTCTTGGTGAAGGTGAAAGGGTTGAAGATGAAAGCGGCACGCTTCCATGCACTTTCCTTCCCTTCGGTGCCACTCTGCCCAGCACAGCGTCATGAGCTTCTTCCTCAAGATGTTATGGAGCTCAGCAAGTGGTAGCTTTTCTTTTTCGCTAGCCACCTTGTACTGTTTCCTGAGGCTTCGAAGTTCTTGACGCAGTTTGTGAATCTGAGTGGCTCTGCGGTTCATTGTGTAGTTGGACTTGGTGTTCCTGCTCTCAATGAGGCCAAACCTCTTGGCCGCATAGCTGACTATGATTGCTGTCATAGTATTCAGACGCCTGTCCAACGCCTGATTACCAACTTTTGATACCGCAACAATTTTTAAATGCATTATTATTGGTTATGTGATTCAGATTACTTGGTTCTTTAAAAATAAGTTTTTCTGAAAAGGAAACAAGTATTATATATTTACAATTACCACTACAGCTTGAATATTGATCATCTGTATCTCGTGGTCTTGATCTACAGAATTGAACATTTGTGATCCGCTTGATGAAGCAGTAATGGTAAAGTTTATGTTGTGATTTAGGATATGTTAGATGCTAGGATTTTTTTTTTTTATTCAGATGTGATCTGTTACCTTTGTAGTCAGTTGCTTAATTACTAGGGGGGAAAGTCACAAAATAACTCACACTCTTTAGTCCTGAGGTAATGATATCTTTTTATATCCATAAAATCCAAATTTCCAAAAACGGTAGTCACTATAAATACTGCTAGAACTTAACAGCTTCCCCCTGTCAAAACTATACAGTATTCAAGTATTTTAAAGTGTGGAGAGTTTAAATATTTGCAGGACCTACAGATGCCTTGTGATTGACTGGCAATCTGTGTTATGACTGGTCATAAGTGTTTTGTTTATGTTTTTATTTCAGCACTGACTGCTCTCCCTCTCCTCCCCTCCCCTGCAGTGACAATCTGTGTGTGTATCAGAGATGAATAGCATGTGTGTGTGTCTGTGTGTGTGTGTGTGTGTGTGTGTGTGTGTGTGTGTGCGCGCGCTACCTGATGGCCATATGATCGGGTTGCTGCTGAGTGATTGGCTGACTGATGATTCATAGCCACCACCTGACACTGACCTTCGCCCTCTCGCTCCTCCGTTCCCAACATGCCAACCATGTGAAAAGTGTTTTCTAGCTCAATGACGTACGTAAGGGTAACTCATGTAACAGTCTAGTATGCTGTGAGCCATTTGTGAAACTTCTGTTGGAGTCAATCATTTTGTAAATAATTTTAGATAGTACTTAGGGTTTTCAGTGGCAGTAGTAGGAGGGAGAAGCCTTTTTATTTTCCTGTCATTTTTCTTCTGTTTTTGGATTAGGAGTTAGGTTATTCATTGTCTTTTGTTTTACATTCATTTCTTGCAGGACAGGTAGGGATCTTGGTTAGTTTTGTTTGTTGTGTTGGCACTGCTCACCTCTGAAGCTAAATAAAACCGCTTCTTTGTCTGTTGACCGTGAAGTTGCCTGGTTTTCTTGGGAATGGTTCCCCTAGGCCAGGACCATAACATCTGACTGTACCCTGCCTCTTGACCACTGTCAGCTGGGATTGGCTACGGCTCCCTGTGACACTGTACATGACAAGCTGTTAAGCTAATGAATGAGTAAATGGAAGCCATGGAGCTGGTGTGAACTTGTTTTTTTCAGCAGTTTTTTTGAGCTCGACATTTCCCTTATTCTATTCCCCATTTTCCTTGATCATTTCTACGTCTCCACAAGTAATCCAAGTTAAGAGTTGTGAAAGCTTGTGTGTTCCTTGAGACTGGATGTGGCAAGTGTATCCAAAGGACTGAGCAGGATGTCAGAAACTATTTGTATATGATGACAGCCTCCCCTGAGATTTGGGTCTGTGTAAATCAATGCCTAGAAACAAACAATTTTAGTGTTGCACATTCTCTTGTCCACCCAACAAGTCTCTGGAGAGATATGTTTTATTTAAGAATGATTATGTAATTTGTATAAATGATCAAACCAATCAGAAACAGTGAAAGTGAATCAGGGTAATGGCCATGATGCCTTGAGCATTGTTTACCTCTTAACATGTAAATGCATACACGGGGCAAAACCGCAGGACCATTAATACTCTCATAGAGTATGGCTTTGTTTTGTTCTTCAAAACAGATATCAGCTTTTATTCTGTCAAAACATGAAACTAAATACAGTTAATGAGCAAGAGAAGAGGCCATCAGTTATCTTGGTCGCCATTTTTTACTGAGTTTGTTAGAACACATCCACTCTGATAAGGAAGTACAGTCTGCCTATAAGGTTATGCAGATCGGTGTCAGTGTGTACACTGGTCTCTCCTCAGTACAACTCTGAACAGCATACTTCCTCAAATCGACCAGGGACTTTATTTACCTCAGTTGCAGAGTGTGCCAGGCTTTTATTTGAGTGAGGCTCCTCTTGAAGAGAAGCCTTTGTTGCCTCTCGTTCCCTGTTTGATAAATAGTGTGTTAGTGGTAGTGTATTTTATTCAGTCAGCACACACAACACAACAAGCTAAAAAGTACTTACAGTATACACTTTAATGTACAGTAAGTATTTACATAGATAACAGAATAAAGTAAATTAACATATGGCTGAAATTGCTGAAAAGGTATAGGCAGAAGAATAATGCCTATATATACCTACCCAAATGACTATTTTTGTGTTTAAGTTATTGTGCAGAGTTACAGACTCTTTTAAATGTGGAAAATGCTAATCAATATCTGACTGTTATAAAGAGAAAATAGGCTTACCAGGGAAATAAATAACCTTATATTAAGATCCACGATGTGTGTTTTTGGAGCCATATAATAATACTGCAAAATTTGTACAGCTAATGACACATCGCGAAACTCTTCTGACATAGCAACTGGCAAGAATCTTTTTAACATTTACAGCTGTGCGAAGGGATATACAGCTAATCCACAGCCAGTTAGGAATTACTATAATACTTTGCTGTTTTAGGAAAAACTTGGTGCAGTCGAATGTTCTAATCGTTCAAAGGACTGAGAAAGTTTGGAGCCTTGTGTTTAAAAACCACATTTTACTAATTTGGTTTAAAATAGTTTTTCTCTAGTCAGGAGCACTTTCATCACTGATTAAATCATTTATTGTGACAAATGGATGCAGTTTACCTTGGACCTGACAGCTCCACTGTAAGATGCTCCCTGGGTGTGCCAAGTGGCATGCTTAGCTAAACCAAGGAACACAGAGCAGAATCCCCCTGGGTACCTGAGAGTGGGCACAAAGCAGAACATGAATTCTAGATTACCATTGAGCTCGAGGGCACTGAAGCAAGTTGGTAGCAAGTGTGCGTGGCAGCACAGGTTTAGCAGGGATCAGTGTTGGAGGAGCCATATGGACCGCCTCATTGACAGGATGGCTATTAATGGTGTGACAGATCAGAAACACGGATTCAATCAGCAGGCTGTTAGCTGATTACAGCTTGGGTATATGATTTTTTTCAACCCTGCATAAACGATTTTTATTTTTTAACTTTAAATATCCTCCCTTGGACTCACCGCCCATAGGAGGAACCGAAGGGGTCCGGAGCAATGTGGTTTAGGTGGCAGTTCAAGGCGGGGGCCTCGACTGTCTGAACCCCGGACATGGAAGCTGGCTTTTGGGACATGGAACGTTACCTCTCTGGCGGGGAAGAAGCTGGAGCTGGTGGAAGAGGTTGAGCGTTACCGCCTAGATATAGTTGGCCTCACCTTGACACATAGCTCTGGGTCCGGAACCCGAGTCCTTGAGAGGGGTTGGACTTTCTCTTTTGCTGGAGTTGCTCCAAGTGAGAGGCGGAGGGCGGGGGTGGGCTTTTTGGTTGCCCCTAGACTCTCTGCGGGTATGTTGGGGTTTACCCTGGTGGACGAAAGTGTTGCTTCCCTGCGCCTTCGGGTCGGGGAACGGGTCCTGATGGTGGTCTGCACGTATGCGCCGAACACCAGATGAGAGTATCCACCCTTTTTGGAGTACTTGGGAAGGGTACTGGATGGTGCCCTGGCTGGGGACTCCATTGTCCTACTGGGAGACTTCAACGCTCACGTGGGCAACGACAGCGTGACCTGGAAGGGCGTGATTGGGAGGAATGGCAGGCCCGACCTGAACCCGAGTGGTGTTCAGTTATTGGACTTCTGTGCAAGTCGCGGTTTGTCCATAACGAACACCATGTTCGAACATAAGGATGCCCACCGGTGCACATGGCACCAGGACATCCTAGGTCGCAAGTGTATGATCGATTTTATAGTCGTTTCATTTGACCTGCGACCGCATGTTCTGGACACTCGGGTGAAGAGAGGAGCTGAGCTTTCAACTGATCACCATCTGGTGGTGAGTTGGATCAGATGGCAGGGGAAGACACCGCGCAGGCCCGGTAGTAGTAGTGAATAGTGAGGGTTTGTTGGGAACACCTGGCTGAAGAACCAGTCAGAATGATCTTTAACTCCCACCTCCGGCAGATCTTTGACCACATCAATCAGTGGTGGGGGACATTGAGTCCGAATGGGCCATGTTCCGCTCTGCCATTGTCGAGGCGGCTGCTGGGGCTGGTCGCAGCGGTAATCCCCAAAGCCGCTGGTGGACACCAGAGGTGAGGGGAGCCGTCAGGCTGAAGAAGGAGGCTTACAGGGCATGGCTGGCCTGTGGGTCTCCAGAGGCAGCCGACCGGTACCGGCAGGCCAAACGGTGTGCAGCTGTGGCAGTCGCCAAGGCATAAACTCGGGCGTGGGAAGAGTTCGGTGAGGCCTTGGAGAACGACTATCGGTCAGCTCTGAAAAGTTTCTGGCAAACCGTCCATCGCCTCAACAAGGGGAACTTGCCCACACTGTTTACAGTGGGGGCGGGAGGCTGCTGACGTCAACTGGGGAGATAATTGGGAGGTGGAAGGAATACTTTCAGGAACTCCTCAATCCCACCAACACGTACTGTACTCCATGGAGGAGACAGAGTTTGGGGAGTGCTGGGGGGGGGGGGGGGGGTCGTCCAATCTCCGGGGCAGAAGTCGCCGAGGCAGTTAAGCAACTCCGCGGTGGCAGAGCCCCGGGGGTAGATGAGATCTGCCCTGGGTATCTCAAGGCTCTGGATATTGTGGGGCTGTCCTGGCTGACACGTCTCTGCAACATTGCGTGGACATTGGGGGCAGTGTCTTTGGAGTGGCAGACCGGGGTGGTGGTCCCCGTCTTTAAGAAAGGGGACCAGAGGGTGAGTTGGGTCTACGCCAGGGTACTGGAGTGGAGGGTCAGGGCGATAGTCGAACCTCAGATTGAGGAGGAGCAGTGTGGTTTTTATCCCGGCCGTGGAACCGTGGATCAGCTCTTCACCCTCGCTAGGGTGCTGGAGGGGGCATGGGAGTTTGCCCAACCAGTCCACATGTGCTTTGTGGACCTGGAGAAGGCTTACGACCTTGTTCCCAGGAGCATCCTGTGGGAGGTACTCCGGGAGTATGGGGTGGATAGCCCTTTACAAAGGGCCATTCGGTCATTCCACCGGAGGAGTGAGAGTCTGGTCCGCGTGGCGGGTAGTAAGTCGGACTTGTTCCCAGGGAGGGTTGGACTCCGCCAAGGCTACCCTTTGTCACCAGTTCTGTTCATAACCTTTATGGACAGAATTTCTAGGCGCAGCCGGGTGGTGGGGGGGGTCGAGTTTGGTGGCGGGAGGGTGTCGTCTCTGCTGTTTGCGGATGACGTAGTCCTCTTCGTGCCATCGGGCCATGACCTCCAGACAGTTTGCAACCGAATGTGAAGCGGCTGGGATGAGAATCAGCACCTCCAAGTCTGAGGCCATGGTCCTCAGCCGGAAAAGGGTGGTTTGCCCACTCCAGAGTGGAGCCGCTGCTCCTCCATGTCGAGAGGAGCCAGTTGAGGTGGTTCGGGCATCTGGTGAGGATGCCTCCTGGATGCCTCCCTCGGGAGGTTTTCCAGGCATGCCCAACCGGGAGGAGGCCCGGAAGAAGAAGAAGAATTCAGCAAACGGAAAATGTTTACTTGTGTGATTTCTGGCAACACATCTCACCTCCAGAAAATTGTACAAATACAGCTCATTTAGTTTCATCATCACTGTGATGACAAGCCAAATCAACTCGTAACTCCATGGTTGTCAGTTTGCCATTCATGTATTTTTGTACTGGGTACAAAAAGGCTTGTGTTTTTGACACTAAATTATTTATTTTAATTTGGTAACACCCCCCCCCCCCCCATGTTTCAGATGTCTGATTAACTTATCTTTTTATCTTTATTTTATTTTTTGTCATTTCTTTCCTTCCCAATCTTGTTATGAGTTATCATTTCATCCATTTTTACATCATTGTGTTGTCTTTTTTTTGCCTGACTAAGCTTGGTTTCAGAGATTTTTGTTTTTTGACAAAGGTGGTCTCAAATAAATTGAAATGTTGTCATGTACTTTTCTCGAGAAATATACCTTTGGCTGCCCACAATTGACAATATAAATATTGGTGTGAATTTGTGTGATTTTTTTTCCACGGAGAAGACAGAAATTATACTATCCATGTAGCAAAGCTAGCCAGTGTTATATGCTCTTGTGCTTGTAGCGAGTACAAATGTTCCATTAAAAAAACTCGATGCGATTGTTTTATCAGAATGCCGAGGAGAAGGCTGGGTCGCACCGGCCATCATCACCGCTGCTTGTTGAAATCCAAGTTTATGTTAAAGAATTAGAGAGCATCAGTATTTTGTGTCATTGTGTCATTGTGTCATTGCAATTTTCTTGCTATTAAGGTGTAAAACTGCTGCAGTGGACACAAGTGTCCAGATTCACTGTCACAGTCCTGTATTGACGGTATTGATTTTTAATTCTGGACTTTACGTTTTGCACTTTGTATTGGCATGGACTCCTTAGATCTCTGTGTTTCTTGTGTTTTTCTTCAATGTCTTTTGATGTTTGTGTCAATATGTTTTGATCTAACCCTTTGTCAGTTCTTGTTTTATTTTGAAAAGTACTTCCTTTCCCACCGGAGACACCAGGGCAGCTGCCACATACACATGCTACCATCGGGGCACATGGCTCTCCAGCTTGTTGACTGGGCCAAGTATTAAAGCCAATGACGGCTCTTACAAGCTTTCACATTCAATATTATTATGATCAGACCTGATCAAAAGTTCACAATGAAGCTAAAACGTAAAAATGAGATGTCTTCACCTATCAAACTTGCACTTTTAATTCATGTTGGGATACCACTGATTGATAAGCCCATTGTTGAAAGATTTGAACTTGTTAGTCTGATTGCTGTGAATTTATAGTCCAAATACCTGAGTGAGACTGATATTTGATGCTGTAGGATGGATACACTTATCTGACTCGTCCTGCCTTGATCAGCAAGCTCATGTTTGTGCTTCAACATTCAGGAGCTGCTTTGCGTTGACCATTCATGGCTGAATGTATGGGTGTAGAGATCAGCTTGTCAAGCTGATTCAGGTGTGCACATTGTGACTGTGATTTATACAGTCAAGGGAACATTGTCTGCAGGTGAGCACCCACATCGTTTTATTAATCTGAATAGTTTATGGCCCACACCACTTTTTTCTTTTGTGTTCGCATTGACTTTAAGATCCTACCCACTGTTATATAATTAAGCCCCAGATCTGCTTTTCTCTTCTTACCAGAGTCTAGGACATGTGACCTTCACATTGTAGCATCGTGATGTTTCACCTTCAGACTGCACCATCTATTGTACTATGCATATAATATACACATTTTTCTTCTTGAGCTGAACAGTTTGCACTCATCTGTCCTCAACATATTGAGCACAGACAACTGGTCAGCATCAAGGAGGAACCCTCTTCATTAACTCTGTCAGACAGTGTAAGTCAATGTGCTGGGAACCCTCATAATATCTGAGATAAGGTGGCAGTTTAAAGCTGCTTTTGGATGGAGCAAATGCACTGCTCTGTATATGAATGTATATATGAATGTACCAATCATATGCCTGACCTCACTTTATATTAAGACCAACACGCTAAAGGAGCACAGACAGGTGAAACTACTTTTGCTGTTTAAACAACATTGACACTGGGCAAGAAAATAACTGTCAATCAGATACTCTTTGGTTGGAAGAGACGGCCCTGTCAAGCTGAGGAAACTTTAAAACATCTGTGACTCTGCTAAAGCAAACTGCATATCCCTCACACTCACACTCTCACTCCATTTAGAGTTAATGGAACAGAATTCAATCCATTCTATATCATGATCCACAAGCAGGTAGATGAGAACTGACAAGAAACTCTTCTTAGAAAGGAACCGTGACTGAGGTTAATAATGTAGCAGCTCCAGTAGAAATGTAACTCAACTCGAATTGCAACTCCAGTTATGTATTTACATTTTCTCTCTCTTTTTTTTAATTTATTTTTTTTTAGTGGGTGTTGGCTTTTGAGATCTTCATTCCTCTGGTCCTCTTCTTCATCCTCCTGGGTTTGAGGCAGAAAAAGCCTGCAATCCCAGTCAAGGAAGGTAAGATGACAAACAGGACAGGGGTGGGGACAGCAGGGGAGTGGGTCTGTTGTAAACTGTCTGTACTCCAACTAGATTGTCTTTGATTAGAGTTTGAGTCTTATTTGCATTCTTTTTGTCATCATAAATATTAATTATGATAATGTTAGTTTATACCCATTAGCCCTTTGCTACTTACCTCTCCCTTCTAAGTTTTTGCCTCGACATCATTCAGGTTGTTTGCTGCATTGCTGCCATCCCTATGTCTACCTGGTGGTGGTGGTTTACAGTGGTAATAGGCTCAATTTCCATGGAAATTAATTGTCAACTTTGAAACATGGATAATGATTCCCGATTTCAGAAAGAGAAAGTGAGGTTCAAACTAAAATGATGCTAAAAAATTTAGAATGGGACTGTATCACCATAACTGTACTTGAGTGCTCTAGGGTGCTGTTTTTACCAACTTTGGAGATGGGTTGTACCAAAACAACATATAAATCAACAAACTGTCCCTAAAATTTACCTGGAAAAACTAAAAGCTAAATTTTTAACCAGTTAACAAGAACAGTTAAAATGACCTCTACCTACTAGTCCAATATAAAAATTTCTCATCAAATGATTATACACTATTTGATCTAACACAATAAAAAAATAACCGATTGATGAACCAGCTATGTGAGCTTTCAAGAACAAATCCACATTTACTTACAATAACACACAATTCTTAATGCGGAAGCACGCCATGTGGCTCATGGAAGTGGGAGCAGAGAGCAGGACAACTGCTGTCAGCTGGGATTTAAAATGATTGCTGTCATCCTGCTGCCCAATCAAGAGGCCAGTCAATCACATCTCTCTCTCTCTCTCTCTCTCTCTCTCTCTCTCTCTCTCTCTCTCTCTCTCTCACACTCACTCACTCACTCACACACACATACATACACACACTGAGGGGAGAAGAGTGACAGAAAGCTGATATCTCAAAACAACAACACATATGACCCAGGGTCACAATGAGGATAACCTCAAAATGATATCCCTCAAAATGTCCACATAAAAAAACTTAAAAGAACTGCATTTTTCCACCTATAAAACTTTGTACGAAATAAGGACTTCCAGTGCACAAACCCTAGTCTGTATCTCTATTTATCAAAAAGACAATGGATGGATGATAAGGATGATATGAGAAACAGAGAGCTGGATGTCAAAAGGATATGTTTTTGTGGGTGGACATACAGGATCCACACTCACACACTCAAGATGGGCTTCAGCAGAACAGTAACCATGGCAACATTGGCCATTTAACAAGAGTTGAAATTTAGTTTCTACCTACTGAAAGCTTATCCAGCCAGCATTCATGGACAGATGAAATATTTCTGATGCAAGGCAGGGTATTCAGCATTGACATGTGAGAACCTCTCTGACCATTAACTTGCTGGCGGCTAGTCTGACACCTTCCTTCCTTTCGTAACCCACCCACCCATCCATCCATCCATCCATCCATCCATCCATTTTCTACCGCTTATCCTGTTAAGGGTTGGGGGGGGGGGGGGCTGGAGCCTATCCCAGCTGCCTTTGGGCGAGAGGCAGGCTACACCCTGGATCAATCGCAGGGCCACCATTCCCTCTCACAGCCACACCCACTACAGTTAATTTAGAGAGTCCGAATAGCATGTCTGTGGGAGGAAGGCAGACTACCTGGAAAGAACCCACGCATGCACAGGGAGAACATGCAAACTCCATGCAGAAAGATCCCTCGAGCATGGAACCTTCTTGCTGTGAGGTGACAGTGCTAACCACTGCCCCACCATGCCGCCCCACCTTTTGTAACCCTATGACTAAATCTCTTTCACATCCTAATTGTTCTATTGTGGTTTTTTTTTCAACTGACTCTTTGTCCTCCTATTGTCCAGCCTTTTACAGTGCAGCCCCACTCACCTCAGCTGGCATCATTCCCATCATGCAGTCCCTGTGCCCAGATGGTCAAAGAGATGAATTTGGTTTCCTGCAGTACAAGAATTCCACGTGAGTAGTTTGTCAGAAGCCATTTCACATGTGATATTGGCTGTAAAAGTTTTGGCTCGATATTTCTTTCTAAATGCAGCTAATGTACCTTGTGGTAAAAATAAAGTTAACCTTAACCTTAATCTTTTGATTTAGCGACTCCAGGGTGACTGTCGCAGATCAAAACCATGTATTCTAGGGCAAGCTGCACAGGGCACAACAACTTTCCGAATAAATAATATTTTGAAATGAATTATTTCACTCTGGTTTCTAGGTCAGTTTGCAAATATGCACAGAAATAGGTGCCAGAATTATCTGCTGGCTAACATTGTGGCAATCATTGTGGGTCCTACAATATTGCTACCCTCCCTGTGGTTTTTGTTTGCCAGTATACAGTATGTCTTCTATATTTTTTGTAGTCTTCCAGGTACAACCCTTTCTTGTTTTCCAAACTCACTCCAAACTACAACATCTGGTAGTTCTATGGTCATGTAAATGTTTTCCATAATACTGAACAATTGATGGAAGAGGACATTTTTCTCATCAAATCTCTTTCCTAATTACCTGGAATCGGTCTATTGATAAGGCTGGCTTTAAACACTCCGTGTACAGTATGTCTACTGATGTTTAAGCATTAGGGTTTGTGTTAAACATACAATTAATACTTCTAAAGATGACAGAAACGTCAGAAAATGAATGGATGGATGGAATTAACCTACCTTTAGTTCAATCGACATCACCACCTTTACAACAGTGATATCAGAACTATTTTCTGTTGAATAAATAAACTAAAATCAAAATGGCGAGATTCATTTGGGAAATTCAAATCCTCTGACACTTGTGTGTTTTCTACACTGATGAGAGTTGTATTGCAGGTAATTTGGTGATGATAATGATAAAGGGACAAATTTTTAAAAATCCTTTAAATGTGGAAATGTGCTCTGAAATGATTATGATGGGATATCATGATATGGAATTTTATGACAGATCATAAGTGTCTGGGTTTCATGTCTTGGGGCCACATGTCTTTTCAGTATTTCAGGTATGTTTAACAGTTTGGCCCTTGTTGGTCCACACTCCGAGACACTTTTCAACAGGTCACCATTTCAAGCAGCACCTGGATCAAATTCCAAAACTTTATAATATTAATTTTTCATTATACAAATACATATTGGCTTTAATGAGTGATCAAGAGCATTCTTAAATGTTGACCTTACTAAGAACAAACAGTAAGTACTGATGAATGTTACAAAAGTTCTTCACTGCTTTGTATGCATATCTTTGTGCATATGCATGTTTCATTCATTCATAAGCAGATATATGAAGTGTAAAGAAATAATTAATTCGCTTTAAAATTTGTAGCTTTTTTAATGTGCTGTCTCTCTTGCATTCAGCATGCACTTACCTAGCCCATTATGTTCTGTGCTGTTTTTCATAATTGCTCACGTGATCTCCCTCTGCTAGCGTGACCCAACTGCTGGAGCGGATCAGCGACGTGGTTGAACAGAATCGACTCTTCACCTCAGGAGGGCCCAGTCTGGGCCAAGAGCTGGAGACCCTGCAGCAGCACCTGGACAGTCTCAGAACCACCCCTTTACCAGAGGAACCCAGCCTCAACAAGAGCCGAGGTCTGATGTACAACTACTACACATGCTCTGCAACTTTTTGTTGCCTTTTATTCAAGTAATCATTGATCTTACAGTATTCAGTCACAGTTTTTTGGAATGTTATTTTCTGCATATGTTTCTTCCTGCTAGTGTGTGGGTGCTAGAAATCAATATTATGTGCTGTATTGTGTATACTGCAGAGTAGATGTCTTTGTTAGTTCCTGCGTGACACAGTTAATGGTTAAATAGAAAATGTAATTGCACCTACTGTATCTCTGCATCCATAGATGTGTTGGTCCTGAAATGAGGTGTGGTCAGGCACAGTGTTGGTGTTCAATCACGATGCAGTGAACAGTATGTGCTGCTGATTGATGATCGTCAGTAACTGTTTAACTTTAAGGATGGAGGCTGCTTGCTTCAATTCTAAAGCTTCTATGTGTGCGGTCACCTTCCTGCAGCAAATATCCAGATCATTTTTCATCAGTCTATCATAGTTTTAAACAACATAGATGAAACACAATTCAACTTTTAGTGTCAGAAATACACAACAGAAAATTTCTCCAAGTTGCAGAATCTATTTAAATAGCAATGTGCGAATGCGCAAGTGCACCTAGCTTCTAAAGGCAATGGTAGACTCTTGATGTAAACTTTAGTTTTAATTCATGTTTTGCCCAGAGCACACTTGTGATGAATTAGGAGACTAATAACCCAGCCCCCTCTGTATTGAGCCTGACTTAGTACCTGGATTATACATTTTTTTGCAAACTAATTTGAATTGAACAGAAAGACCCACAATACACCGGCACATGCGCTGTAGATCACTCAGCCTCTGAATCTTAGAGCATTCATGTCCCTATAAACTGGGTCTCTTCTGCTTGACACTAATAATGAGATGTCCTAAAGGAGGATGTTTGTCATGTGTGAAGATGTTTCATTGAAACTGAAGAGTGTTAGAGGTCGTTTGGAACATAATCAAAGTTCTTGTTTCACTGAATAAAGCATGAGTCCTCAGATGAGAGTTGAATTATGAATAACTCTGTGTGTGTGTGTGTGTGTGTGTGTGTGTGTGTGTGTGTGTGTGTGTGTGTGTGTGTGTGCGCGCGCGCGTGCGCGTGCATGCATGTGTGTCTGTGTTCTGGATGCAGGCTTCACGCTGGCCAGTGTTTTGAAGAACCAATCGGTACTTGAGCAATTCTTGGTCAGGAATGTTTCTCTTTCCAACTCCACAACCAGTCTGCTACTCAACACTCCTGTCAGCCTCACAGAGGTCAGCATGGTCATGGTTAATCACACACTTCTCTCTCTTGTCTATTCAGCTTCATTTATGTCAATTCAACTCAGTTTAGCACGGGTCAGGTCACACCATCTGGATGCTTTGCACGATATTTAATGGTTTTACTTGCTCAGCAACCACAAAATCCAGCAAAATGTACTTGTATCATGCATGTAAATACAGCTAAATTAATGTTATGATTTTTGCTCTCAATATGAGTCTAAGATAAAAATTGAACTGAATGAATAACCATCACTGCTTTTTGCAGGGTAATTGAATCAACATTTATGCTCTTATTTTGGCTAAGGTCTTGTCATGTTATACTGGCTGTGTTTCAGAATAGTTTAAGTAAGTGTGTGTGTTTGTGTGTGTGTGTGTGTGTGTGTGTGTATCCGATAGGTGTACAGGCTTATCTTTGGTACATCTCCCAGAGTGGGAAGAGGAGCCCAAAGTTGGATTCAGGGAGTGAAACACACAAAACACAAACCTGCAGACAACCTCCTTCATTTGGAGGTAAGTATTCTTGACTCACATATTCATATTAATAAGTGGACACACATGACATGTATTAGAAGACCATGGTCCTTAGTTTCTCACAGGGCTGGCTGTTTTGCCATGTGATGTTCAGTATCACTTTCTAGACTTTGACTAGGTTTTATCAATCAAAAGTAGCAACTTAGTCATATGACAAGATATAAACTCTCTGTACAAGTTGCACATTCTTTAGCAGCACACATACACTGACTGAGTGGACAACAACAACTGGTTTTGTTTCAATTGTTTTGATAAAGATTTTCTTTATTATGCTTTAGTTGAGGCGATATTTTTTGTCCAGATCTTTATTTTCACATATTTTATATTTTGTTAATGACTTTTTGATGATGTTTGTCTTATTCTGATCATTTAAACAATCAGAAGTAAATCAGCACTTGACTGGTCTTTTCACTAAATACCTTCTTAATCAGCAAACTGTTTGTATGAGTACTTTAACTTCTCCTTCATTAAATATTATTCATAGTTGTAGTACTTGTAGTTGAATACAATTTGTGGCTATTCTACCCTCCTTTCAGCCTCCACTAACTAGTGTTTTGGCGGTATAATAAGATCAGACTCAGTGACCTATACTTCAAAGGGTCAAAGGTCAGAGCTCTTCAGACAGATGAGCATGGAGCTGAGAGAGAAGACCAACATGCAGAGTGTTGCTGAGAAAGTAGTATGCACAGATTTTCCCATTTCTCTCATTAATGTCCAAGCATATTTACTCAACATTTGTATAATTTTAAGGTACTTCCTCTAATTCTTTATAATATTCCAGGGGATTTCTTTAATCCATTGTTTAATCTGACAGTTTTATTCTTCTAGTTATTTTATAGAATACCATTTGAAATATAAATACATTTATATTTCATTATCAGTATTTAAGTAGGACAGCTGTGGTTCCCAACCTTTTATTTTATCAAAAATATCTGTATGTAGCTGGGCTTTTCATCAAGATGCTGTAAGCAGTTTCACTAAGGACAGATCTCCGCTCTATACATCAAGCCCATTCTCATTCTACATGGTCAAATAGTGGCGCTTTGTCTCTGTTGTCAACATTTGATACCCACGTACAAGGCAGCCTTTTGTTTTGGCATAAGACGTCATGCCAGCACAATCACAATCGCCAGTCCTGATGAGGATAGTCTCTTTTTTTTCTAGTGGAAGGGCAAGAATTTCAGTTTGTTTTTCACATTGAAATAAGTAAAGGTACTTCATTGTCAGACTTCGCACTAAATAAGCATGTAAATTTAGTTTCTATTGTCATTGTGCAGACTACTTAAGTTTCCAGTCCTGATGAGGATAGTCTCTTTTTTTTCTAGTGGAAGGGCAAGAATTTCAGTTTGTTTTTCACATTGAAATAAGTAAAGGTACTTCATTGTCAGACTTCGCACTAAATAAGCATGTAAATTTAGTTTCTATTGTCATTGTGCAGACTACTTAAGTTTCCATTTTTTTCTGCTAGGGTCTTGTTCAGGGTCACTGACAGCATGAGGGTTAGCTTACTGTCATATAGGTCTTTGATTGTGGGGGAAACTGGAGCACCCGGAGTAAAATAACACAGATATGGGGAGAACATGCAAACTCACCACCACTTGGCAAAGCCAATCTATATTTATATTATTTTATTGTTCTGTTGAGACAACAAATAACCATATATTATTACTTTTAAGACTTTTTAATATAAACTATTAGAAGACATTTCCAATCATCAATGAAAGCTCCAAGGAGGAATTTGTCAAGAAATATCCAAATCCTGGATCTTGGATCATAAAAAGGCTAAAAGCAAGTTACTTTTACCAACTGTTCTCCTCTCCAACTCCATTCTCAATCCACCAGCTTCACCTGGAGCAGCCCAAGTCTTTGGTTCATCTGTCTCAGACCCGCATAAAGACCTTGCTTAAGGACCTGGAAGATATAGAGAGGCTTCTCAAGGATGTTGACCTGCTCTCTGGCATGGCCCGCCTGCTGCCCAAAGGGGCCTGTGCTGGTCGAACCTCCTACGCCCCTAGTAACATGACTTGGCACCTCAATGTAACTACATGGGGCTCCAACATGACTAATGTCCCTGGAGATGAGATGGAGAAAACTGTAGAGGGAGGAGGGAAAGGGACAGAGGAAGCTGAAAACCCTCATTCTCAGTTTTCAGCATTTGTGCAGCTTTGGGCCGGACTGCAGCCAATTCTGTGTGGAAACAACAGGTGGGTTATAAACTTCACAATGTGGTATTTGAGGAACGTTTGTCTCGTACAATATTTCCTCTTCCATCCATCCATTTTCTATACCACTTATCTGTTAAGGGTTTTTGAATACAGACACAGATTTATTTTACACACACACACAAATCAGTCGGGAGTTCTTAGTTGGCTGTTTGTGCACACATGACTTTTGGTACACTTCTACCACGGCAGATCTGCAATTTTTCTGTGCGATGAGTTCTCTGTGCGCCAATCTGTATGTCTGTAAAAAAAATGGTCTGTGTATTGTGTGTGTAAAATAAATCTTCTGTGTGTGTGTGTGTGCGTGTGTAAAAAAAACAAACAAACAAACCTCTAAGGTGTTTGAATTTTCTGTTTTGACTTTGTTTACATCAGGATTTTTTTAAATTCCTTTTAAAGACCTGTAACTGATTTATTCCCAGTAAAGCACCATGAGAAGGCAGTGAGGTCAATGGGCTTTTAACTCCTGGCTCCTATTGCAGGATCATTGAGCCAGAGGCTTTGAAGCAAGGCAATATGAGTTCTCTTGGATTCACCAGTAAAGAGCAGAGGAATCTGGGCTTACTTGTCCACCTGATGACTACAAATCCCAGGATCCTTTACTCACCTATTGGCTCCCAGGTGGACAAAGTGATACAGAAGGCAAGTACATGTAGACAGTGTTGTCCTTGTATTGGTGTATAAGTAAAGTATTTGGTTACACTTTACTTGAGTGTAGCTACATAAGACTGACATTACACTGTCATTAACTAAACATAAAACTGTCATGAACATGTGATAAATATTAATGAACAGTCATGAATGTTTATGACCTCTGTCATTAAGTGTCATTTGTTTTTTTGTCTTGACAAGTTGACAGTGTTGAAGTTGTCTTGATTATGGCAACTTGATTGAATAAAAGTGCCATTACCAGAAGTTGTCCTGGTTAGGGTTAGGGTTAAGATTAGGGTTAGCGTCAATGTCAAGTGGTCATTACAAAGACATCACAGATGAACTCAGTGTCAACTTGTCATAACCAGGACAACTTCTGGTAATGTCACTTTGATTTATGTCAAATTGTCACAATCACGACAACTTCATCAATGTCAACTTGTCATGACACAAAACAAAACGAATAACGCTTAATGACAGAGGTCATAAACGTTAGAGTTCTTCATTAACATTTATTACATGTCCATGACAGTTTTATGTCAAGTTAATTACAATGTAATGTCACTCTTACATAGCTGTATTCAAGTAAACTGTTCCCAAGTTTTTTTCAGTAATCTAACTGATCAAGCTGTTCCCATGCTGATAAATCTCAAAACCATCATTAAAAGGTATAATTTGCAAAGGAAAACATTTATGCTCAACAAATTATCAGCAGTCCATCTCATCTGAAAATACCACTTTACCCTCAGAAGCGATGCACAACAGTGAGTAATTTTAGCATTAAAGAACTTCGACTCTATTTGCTTTACTTCTATCTCCCTCTCTGTGGAACTGGCACTGGTGTGTCACGAGAAGCCACAGCTGTGCAAGAGGTCACTTACTGAAGCTCTGAAGAAATTCAGTCAATACACAGACTGTGCATTCCATCATGTAGCAGTGAAAGCAAGCAGCCTTCCAGACCAGCTGACCAAAGGAAGACACTCATTTCAGCTGCAATAATGTGTTTATTTGTCAGTTGTTAACCAAATTGTGTGATCATAGCTGAGTGCTGAAATCTAAAGCGGCTAGTAAAATGTTAGTTTCACCCCCAGCGCATGCTAAAGAATTATGCAGTTCTTGTTTCTTATCATAAGGGTGGACAGAACTTTCTGGAAATATGCTGCCTCCCTTATTTATTTGGATTGTGAAATGTGAAGAACAAGCTTTGTGAGATTAAACTGGCTACAAACAGTACCTATAAAGTTTTGTCTTTTTTCCATTTTCAGATAACAGTCATTGCTGAGCTGGATTGTCCTGGTTGGCATCCATCCAATTTTTGAACAAAGTTGAGATTGTTGGCATTTTCTTTCCAAACTAGACTTTCTCTCTCTCTTAGTTTACTTTTTTTTTTTTTTTGCCTTTTTCTCTTTGTTCTGTTATTGTTTTGGATTTTTTTTAATTTTTTTTTTTTAAATGTCATGCTTACCATGCATGCTGTCTCATCACAGGTCAAGAACAGTGCTGTGAGTGTGGGATAGAAAAAATTAGTGAGCAGTGATTGGAAACTATGAACAAATTTACTAATCTCTTTCAAATATATTCTTTGTCTATTGTCCCCTCTCTCAGGCCAATGAGACATTTGCATTAGTTGGGAATGTGACACACTACACCAGAGTGTGGCTCAACATCTCTGCCCATCTTAGGACTTTCCTGGAAGAAGGCCGTTTGCACAACCACCTGGTGTGGCTACAGCAGGTATGCCCAAGCGCTAATCCTATTCCAGATGGTATTAGTCTAATATCAGCATGTAAAATAATTATTTTCATAAACATTTTGTCTTTACGTGTGTTATCTAACTGCAATATTTTGTCATGTAATAGTACAAATGTTTTTTCTCTGACTAGCTGTCATCAGAGCTTCGGCAGCACCCAGAGCTGTTGAATGGGACCAACAGTGAGCTGATGCAGAGGGTGATGGAGGCAAACTACAGTCTTCCTAACACTTCTGCCCTGCTAGAACAACTGGACACCATTGACAATGCTGCCTGTGGCTGGACACGTTTCATGTCTAAGGTCTAAAGAGTTCCTAAAGTGGCCCACTTCTTTTTTTTTTATCTTGATGTACTTAAGGCATAGTGTGTAGAATTTTGGATGATTTGAGAAACCAACATGTTCTGATTTTGAGCTTTTTTGTTAAAATGTTTATTACCAGCTTCATAAGAAGTCACTAATATTCCCAAAATAAGACTGGTATTAGCCATCTTCTGTTATTCACCATCTGAAATTGACATCAATCTTCTCAGCTAACACCGCAAGACGCAAACAAGCAAATTAACCAAAATGACAAAATATTCCTTTATGTATGACAGAAGGTTTAGCAACAGTGACATATTACAGTGTACGCAAATAGACTTGTAAACATAACTGTATATGATGAGCCATGGATGAATGAAATACAGGAAAGGAGAATATGCGCACATCTAAAACTAAAAAAAGTTGGGCAGATGCTGAGCTTAAAGTACTTGAACATGAAAAAAACAGCTCTCTCAGTGCAGGACACCAATATCAATTATTTATTGTACTGACTCATAAGTGAAGTTTAGAGCACTGCTGATCAGAGTGAAATACCAAACTGCACAACCCCCTAAAGATGTTATGAAGTGACATTTACATATGATGGATTTCTTTACCAGTACTGATTGATTATAAATCAATGATAACCTTAATATACTATGTATTATAAATTGATGATTTATAAGTGGTGGTGTTGATCTGCAGACGTGGGAATGCTTGATATGTAGCAGTTTGTGGGTTAAGATCAGATAAGATAAACTTTATTCATCCCGTACTCAGGAAATTCACTTGTTACAGCAGCATGGGGGAAAAAACAGAAAATAGTGCAAGGACTCAAATAAGATAAATAGTCAAGTAAAAAAATATACGAAGTGTAGAAAAATAATTAACAGGTTAAGTAAATATAGAACTAAATTTTTAGTATCCCTACATATGGGTGACAGAATGGATGATGTATTGTACAACAAAGCTCAGTGCAAAGATAAAAAGACTAATTTACTCAATATATAATTTGCAGTGAACAGTGTAGTGCATGCTGACTGAGGTGAAATGGACAGAGGTGGTGTTATCCTTCAGACATTTTTCTGTTGAAAAGTCTGACAGCTGATGGTGGAAGGATATGCGGAAGCACTCCTTTTTGCCCTGAGGGTGCAGCAGACTGCTACTAAAGGAGCTGCTGAGGGACTCCACAGTCTAATGCAGAGAGTGGTAGGTTTTTGTCCATGTTGGACATCAGCTTGGCCCATATCCTCCTCTCCCCTACTACCTCTACGGAGTCCAGAAGACAGTTCAGAACAGAGCTGGTTCTCCTGACCAGCTTATGCAACCTGTTCCTGTCCCTCTCAGTGCTCCCACATCCCCCACAGACAACTGCACAGAACACTGCAGATGCCACTACAGTGTCATAACAGGTCCTCAGCAGAGTCCTGCACACTCCAAAGGGCCTAAAAGAAGAAAAAAAAACTGACACGACTGGCAGAGTCCTGTATTAAACAGCAATAAAAACAGACACAAAAAAATTGCAGAAAGAGGGTCAGCGCTACCAGCTGCCATTTTAGCAGCGCCATCTTCAGGAAATGCTGCATTCTGGTGAAGTTGATGCTACCATTGCGACTATTGCGTTGGCAGGTGCAATTAAAAGTTACCTCTGCCCTTAACTACCTTTTCATAACCTTAAATGGTGAAAAAGCTAGTTTGAAAATAACTCACGTATATGACTTGTCTTAACTATGTAACATTTGCTGTTGACATGCTGTTCTTATACGTTTTTGAACAAATCAGCTGATTTTTCCTAAGTTATTGAGATGTTGAATCCCTCAACCTGCGTTCAAAATATCTTTACAGAGAGGCTTTGTGACATCCTGGCATCATAAATCACTTAGTGCTACTGCTTCCTTGAGCGGTCAGTGGCTGCGTTTCGTTCTGTCACTATGAAAGCTGCAAGGGTAGCAGGAGAGAGTGAAAGCTGCTCTCTCTAACACTCTATTTCTCTCTCTCTCTGTCCTGATATCATATTCATGCAACTTGGACACACACACACTCACTCACAAACCCTGTACAACACTGTGCAGCTGGCTGGTACTAATGCAAGTTATCTGGTATGATGGTCTTTTTCATGACTGAATGTAAGCTGTGGAACGTTATTTCTGTGTTTGTCCCCATCTTTCAGGTCAATGTTGACATCTTCAAGGGCTTTCCCGATGAGGACAGCATTGTAAACTACACCTTAAACCAGGCCTACCAGGACAATGTGTCAGTGTTTGCCAGTGAGTCATCCATCTGTACTCTGTCACGATGGCGTCACGCTTATTCAGCTAGCAGGACGTTGCAGGCTCTTAATGGTCCTATGACAGCCATTGTAACAGTTCTAACATGACAATGGTCATGGGGGGACAGGTCTGATGGACTGATCTGGCCTTCTAGTGTATGACAATTTCAAATATATGGTGATTTCATGCTTTAAGAGTGGCAAAAAAGCACTACAAGAAATTAGTTTAGTCTCATGAACACCCAACGTACCCATCAAATCTTATTTGGTTTTGATGACTAGCAGCAGCAGCATCTGATTCAAATTCAACAATAAATAATAATAATCTAAGGATGCTGGTGAATTTACATTTGCTCATTTGAAAAATTCCTTGTAGGATGACTGAAAGTGAAACAATCTACTGGCTTCAAAATAGTAGTTTTTAATATTATTTAACCAGATGGACCAATTGTCTCCTGTTTGGCCAACAAATACATCCATGTTTTCCTGATCTCCCCTTGCATCGCTGCTGTATTATAGAGCACTGCAGGACATTTTGATGCACAATATATCAGAGATGATGTCTGCATAACATTAAGCGGGTTAACAGCTTCAGTCATCACTCATTATGAAGAAGAACAGAGAACAAGTTAGAGACACTTGAACCTGGAGAAATCAACTTCGGTTAAGTGAAGACTTAGATGTAGGCAACATGTCAGGAGAGAAGTAGTAGCAATGACTTGGATGACAACATAGACTAAACTAGGGATGGTAATTGATAAGAATTTACGATTCCGATTCCATTTTCGATTCTGCCTAACGATTCGGTTTGTTATTGATTCTCTTATCAATTCTTATTTAGAAAAAAGAGAACAAACATGCCGATTAGCATAAACTTGGTTTAGTTTAGAAGTAACGTGATCTTACAAACTCAATAGTGAGGTGGCGCTAACATGATAGGCACTGTTAGTTGGTTAGTTACCTGCAGTATTAAGAGCAGAGGACGTGCTAACTTTGCCGCTGCTGCTGGGTTGAGATTCACTCCGAAGCGGGTCAAAAACGCAACATTCGTTCGAAGTTATGTGTGTGCAAAAGTTTCTGCATATTGGTAGTATTTCCTCCCTTTGATGAAATATCTATTCTGCAAGTCTTTCAAGTTGCCCTGTTGTCATCCTCTCTGATGAAATGTAACTCAACTTTCGAGCGTTTGTGCCGCTTGGGTGCAATGTTTCCCTCTGGCTGCACTGGTAAATGATGTCACCACGCGTGTTGCATAGCTTGCATAGCTTGCATCGACAACACAATGTGTGTGGTGACGTCATTTGTGCCCACTGGAATCCATAAGGCAATCGTTTGCAAAACTGGCAAATGATTCCAAGGAATTGAAACACAAGGCGGCACCGTGGGCCAGTGGTTAGCACTGTCGCCTCACAGCAAGAAGGTTCCGGGTTCGAGTCCCGGCCAGGGCATGGGATCTTTCTGTGTGGAGTTTGCATGTTCTCTCTGTGCCTGCGTGGGTTCTCTCCGGGTACTCCGGCTTCTTCCCACAGTCCAAAGACATGCAAATGGGGAATAGGTTAATTGGATATTCTAAATTGACCGTAGGTATGAATGTGAGTGTGAATGGTTGTTTGTCTGTATGTGTTGGCCCTGCGATGGACTGGCGACCTGTCCAGGGTGAACCCTGTGTAGCTTCAGCTTCGGCTCCAGCCCCCCACCCCCCCACCCCCCCGACCCTAAACAGGAATAAGTGGAAAAAATGGACAGATGGATGGATGGAATTGAAACACAGGAAACCAGTTCTCAACAAGAACCGGTTTTCGATTCCCAGTTCCCTTAGTTGGACCTGTCAACCTCCTCATCCTCCACCATTTCCTGGCTCTGCGTGACCTCAGTGGATGTTGAGCCACTGGCAGATTTTGCAGCACCCACACACAGTGGGCCTCATTCATGAAATGTTGTTATGTAATACCTCAAGAGGCACACAATAGATATCAGAAACAAGGACTTACAAATAGCCATCAGGCTTGCATCCTGTCTGTAAGACTATATTGAGGTCTAAAAAACAAGCCCTGTGTAGGAACAAATTTGTGCATAACAACAAATAGATACCCAATAGATATCAGAAACAAGGACTTACAAATTGCCATCAGCCTTGGCTTCCTGTCTGTAAGACTATATTAAGGGCAAAAAAAGCCCTGTGTACGAACAAATTCGTGCATCACAACATTTCATGAATGAAACCAAATGAATCCGTCAATAGTTGGCCTGATGCATGGCAGTAAGGAACTGCCAAATGGCTGCCGTGGCCTCTGCTGTCAGTTCTCAGTCCCATTTGCAGGGTATCGCTCCTCCTGCAGGAAATCAAACACAAAGAACTCGAGCAAATACCTTAAGAACTATGCAGAGTTTATTTGGTTCACACATGCTCACTATAACAGAGGTAAATGCATATTGTCCTTATCTTTACAGTGTTTCAGTTCATTGCCTTTAGGTTGGAGCACAAACACACATGGCAACACAATGACATGGTCAAGAAGTTCGTTCCTGCTCTGCACCCCTGATTATCATCATGTTAAGATTTCCTCATGCATTTATGGGGTAAATGGTGTGCCCAATGTAGAATTTTATAAAGGCACATGTGTAACATCTTAACACTGAATAGGATGAGGCGAAAGACAATAGAACAAAAATAGACTGTGGCTCCAACAGTTACTGTTTCCATGTGTGTAGTAAAGTAAGTACAAATAAGTAAGTACAAATATCATATGGCACTGAGGCAGCAGATCTGTAAACTTTAGACTACAGCAGAAACTCACCTGGGAGCTTAGAAAATGTTTGAGACTGAAAGAAAAAGTACAAAAATATTGTTTTGCCTGCATAATTTTTCTTTTTTCAATTTTGTGAATCTGTCATTTAAATAGGAATACACCAGAATCTGGGCATTAGCTTTAAAGGAAATAGAGAATGCCATTGTACTTGTGCCTATAGTTAATTCAGAGACAAAAGACAACCTTTTTGAACTATGTGTTGGACTCAGGTTTTGAATGGTTGAATTTTGATATAAATGGGTGACCTAAAGAAACTTGCACAATAAACAGGGCTCTCGAGCTGGTATTTGTTTGTCAGTGGTGCAAATGCAGCTGCATCAGCATAGGAATGTGCCAACAACACACCTGACAACCTCATTTTAAGAAAAAGCTGAAATGTTGTTCTGCATTTGCTCAATTTCAATGATGTCAGTGTCCTATGAGTCAGAAAGAATGACACCTGACCTGGACAGGTCCTAAAATGGCGGCCCATATCTTTACAGTCAGGGATGTCAAATACCTCATAAACAAAAACATCTGTCCATCGATATTTCAACCTTGTTGAAGCTTTGTATTCTTGGACTTCTCTCGATTAAGAATTGGCCAAGGTTCCACAGAGATGTGTGCAAGCTTCTTGTTGACCACCACATTGACTCAATCTTCGCTCATTTCTTCATAGGTGTGATTTTCCAGACTAACAGCGATGGCTCTCTGCCCCCCCACGTCCTTTACAAAATTAGACAAAACTCCAGCTTCACTGAGAAGACCAATGAGATCCGTCGAGCATACTGGCGTCCCGGGCCCAATACAGGGGGGAGATTCTATTTCCTCTATGGTTTTGTTTGGATCCAAGGTATGTGGCTGAAATGCTACACTTTAGGCTATATTTATAATGCAGGCTTGATGAATTTGATATGTAATGTACATTTTTATATGATCTATATTGCACCACTGCTATTGTTGGAACTAAACAAAAGATTTTTCCCTATGTCTTATGCATAAATAAGCATCACACACAGTCCTAAAGGGGAGCCAGACGCTGATGTCAAATGCTTTCCTTTAAAGTAAAGGATTTATTTTGGTGAAGTGGACAGTAGGAGCACTTTCTTACTGCAAGTCATCTCTTATTCATGAAACAGAGAGCAGAGTAGCTTATCAGACAGGATGTTGATTCACCATTGTGCACACAAGCTGGCAGGACACTGTTTTACTCATACATTTAGCATTCATGTATGGGAATTAGCATGTTGTCCTGCAATACTGGAGCTCTTCACTTACCAGAGTTTGGGGATTTCTGAATGCCAAGTAGTTGCTTGAACGGTGGCAAAAATGGGCACTAACAAACCCATGGCTCTTACATTTTGTACAGGGCAGGCTAATGACCCCTCACTTCTCATTGTCCTCCGTGGTGAAACAAAAGAGACATCTCTTTGTAACAAGAAGAGGGCAGCATTCCAACCGGGCAGATGAATCATGTTCCAATAAAACGTGTTTGTTTTAAATGGATGAATACGTTTTCCCACAAACATCAACATTTTCCACTTCAACTTAAAGAGCCACCTTAAAGACTCAAACCCCAAAACAGTTTCCACCCACAACACCTGGAGGATTGTCCTCGGTCTATGAGTTAGACTGACCTGTAAGTCTACAGCGCAGCAAAGCTCTATCTTTGTTTTGGGCCAATGTTTTCCCACATTGCCAACTTCACTCCTATTGATCCCTTTTACTACAGTGTCACAGAGATGCTTTGTTTTGTGTTAATTTATCACCCACAATATTGACCTGCTGTCTCCAAATGCCTGGTAAAAGGAGGCATTTATTTTAATCATTAAATTAAAAAAATCATGTGTTGAGGGCTATATAGCTGTGTGTAGGGGAAGCGTTTAAGTATAGATATGCATGACCATATTTCATACAGCTACCGTGCTGTGCATCTGCATTTAATGATAAACATTTTATCTGCTCTTAGAAACATTTACTGTTATTTTCTTATTCACCAGCTGTAAGACTTATAGTTCTTGACCGGATGTGTGTGTTGTTGATATCATTTGTAAGAAATTATTTATATTGTTTTGCTCGTTGTGTAAGTCTATATCACGGGTCTTGATTCAAGTCAAGCTAAGATTCACATCTTTTTTATAGATAATCATTTTGCCTGTCTGTCTTATGTAAGATTCTTTGGGAGAGAAAAAAAACAACAACTCATAAGCTATGAAGTATCCTGTCTGTTCAGTTGTGTGGAGTACAAGGACCTTCAGCTCCACGGTGGTCTCTTGTGTACATCACTTAGTTAGGGGTCACATCCCTACACTGCCTCACACTCTCTTCCTGCATTTCTCATGCGTTCCTTCTGTTTTGTTAAATGTGTAGTTGTTGTGGCTGTTTCCGCAGTATGTTAGCATATTGCTAAACCTTCTCAATCCTGTGTAAAATTGTCATTAGTAAGTAATGAATATAAGTGATGCTGGCCATTCAGAGTGGTATGATGTCATAGACAGACTTTTTTCTAAGCATCCCTGGAAGTGCTGGAGAGAATCCAACTGCCAGCAATGAGAGGTGTGGGAGGCAAAGAGAGTTTCATATCACTTCTCCTCATTCTTTCCAGTTTTGTATTTTTTTTAACCCCCTCTCTTTTTTTCTAAAACATGAGCTGAACAATATTATTTATTTGTGTCTCAGATATGATAGAGAGAGCCATCATCAACACGTTTGTGGGCCATGATGTGGTGGAACCTGGGAATTATGTGCAGATGTTCCCTTACCCATGTTACACCAGAGATGAGTAAGAAATGTTTTCTCACACAGACTTGACATATTCAAGTCAAGGTGTTGAGCATGGCGGTAACACGTTATCATCCCACTGATGATTCAAATGTTTTTACAATATTCTTTATGTTAATTGTTATTCTGTTGCTGATTTTTTTTCAGTTTTTTGTTTGTCATTGAGCACATGATGCCTCTGTGCATGGTGATCTCCTGGGTTTACTCAGTAGCCATGATGATTCAGCATATTGTGGCTGAGAAGGAGCACCGACTCAAAGAGGTTAGACTGATTAGATCATACTGTACTGTACATCTGTCATCAGTCTGGAGGTTCAGACTGGTGACAAGACTTCATTCATTATCTATGCTGCTTGTCCTGGAGAGGGTCAAAATCCTATTACTTGAATCTGCTGATACAAACCTTCAGGCAATTTGGACTCTACAGTTAATTGAACTGGCACATTTTTGGTCTGTAGAGGAAGCTAGAGAGAACCCATCAATGCAGAGAACATGTTAAGCTGAAAGGCACCCATGATATCATAAGTCATCCAGGAGCAGGTGTTTTTGGACTTTTAATTCCATCAGGATTTGAATCTGCACCTTTCTTTATTTATACTCAAATTAATTTGACAAAAGTCCCTCCACTTTATATCAGTGTGATATATAACATCTGGAGGGATCCTGTAAGCTGTTACTTGGTTTTGTTCAGTAGAAACATCTTCTAACACTTAAGGAATAAACATTGTATCGGTTGTTTTAGAGGATGTAGTAAAATGTACCTACAAATTTGGACATTTCACCATGATGCTCTTCCTCAGGTGATGAAGGTGATGGGTCTGAACAGCATAGTTCATTGGGTGGCATGGTTCATCACTGGCTTCGTCCAGCTGTCCATCTCTGTCACCGCTCTGACAGCCATCCTTAAGTATGGCCGGGTACTGCTCCACAGCGACCCCTTCATCATCTGGCTCTTCCTCACTATCTACGCTGTGGCCACCATCATGTTCTGGTAAGTGTGAACTTTTTCTATTAGATGATACATGTTAGCCATCATTGGCAATCATGTCACATATTATTCTTGTTTGTATGTGTAAATATCTGTATTTTTAAGATGCTAAATACGCTACTCTGTTTGCTAGCTAGTCACTAACTGTGTCTGATTGTTATATAGTGCTGGACTGGTAGTTTACAGTGGTTTTTAGAGCATGTTTACTGAAAAAAAAAGCTGCTTGCTGCTAGAGAGCAGGTTGTTGGGACTGAACCAAAACAGAAAAATTGCATGTTGAAAACTAAAGTAATCATCTGAAGAAACTGAGGCTGTTTTAAAATATAGTCCTCTACAAGAGAGCAGAACTTTGTCCTCTCCAAGTTGACCTAAAAGAGGACCAATAGAAAAGTTTTTCGTACTCACATTTTCAGTTCATTTGAAAAAGGACTTATTTCTCTCTCTGGTCCACTTGAGCTCTAATGGGTCTCAGTCCTCTTTCAGTTCACACTATCTGGAGCGCCTCAGTCAGTGAGACTAGTCAGAGCATCAAAAGAAGAATAAAGCTCCAACAAAAAAGGGTACATTATTGCTAAATTGATAAAAATGTGCACAATTTTATTTAATGCCTGACACACCCACTGCTTCTTCACCTAGACCTACAACCTCTTGAACAGGAAAATTTTCATTAGAGACTGTCAAGTGTGGAAGCTGGGAACCGCAACATTTTTCAAATATATTTATACTGTTATTTTCAGATCACAAGATAATTATCTCAGTTTGTCTAGTGGTGAGAAAATGGCTCTGTCCTGTTCTTTTTTGCATTACACTTCTATTGTTAATCTTTCTTTATTATCAGAATTAGGAATTCTTTAGTTGAGTATTGGTTAGTGGTTTATTAAATAAACATGTACTGTACAGTGTAACATTTAACATTGGGGATCTTACAAAATAACCTCCAATGGTTAATCCATTCAAAGCTCTTAACTGGAAAGCAACTTGCCTTTGTTGATGTGGTTGATGAAAGTTGTTAACGCTGTTCGCAATATAAGCTGAGTGCAAGCCAGCCTGTATGAAATGACCATAAAAATAACCACTGTGTTACCTGTTAGCAGCACAACATCTATTCAGATTTCATGCTAGGGCCACAGAAACAGCACTGATAGAAAGGTAATTAGGATTACTAATTATTATTAATTAGGTAACAGCTTTTCCACATAGTCTGCAGACATCAAGTGACTGTTACCCAGGACTTTTATCAATGCATTTGCTGGTATGCCACTCATATGCTACTGAATATATACTCACGCATAAACAAAGGATGAAGAATGATTTTTTTATAAGAACAAGTTAATATGCTCATTAGTACGTGATATCAAATCCCGTTTTCTTGAAGTAATGAGATCACACAATATCATAAGGTAATAATTATATTTTAAATAATTGTAGGGGCAGATGTTCTCAGGTTCTACATTTAAGCATGACCCCTGGAAATATGAGATGTAATGAAAAGTTTTTAATTTAACTTCTGTTTGTTCCCCAGTTTTCTTGTTTCAGTGATCTACTCTAAAGCTAAGCTGGCATCAGCCTGTGGAGGAATCATCTACTTCCTCAGTTATGTGCCCTACATGTATGTGGCCATCAGGGAGGAGGTGGCCCATGATAAGATTACTGCCTTTGAGAAGTGCATTGCCGTAAGAACATGTCTCTTCTCTTCCACCCTGCAGTTGACTATATGGCCACATTTGCACAAAATATTGTGCTCCATATGTTGCCACTGAGAGGCAGTATGTATACAATGAATAAATCCCTTTTCTTCTCCAGTCTCTAATGTCCACCACGGCCTTCGGCCTGGGCTCAAAGTATTTTGCCCTGTATGAGGTGGCAGGCGTAGGCATCCAGTGGCGGACTATCAGCAGATCACCGGTAGAAGGTGATGACTTTAACCTGGGTCTTTCCATGATGATGCTTATTATCGATGCTGTGGTGTACGGTGTTCTCACCTGGTACATAGAGGCTGTGCATCCAGGTAGGAATCATTATCTCAGTCACCACTGTCCTCCCCAAGTTTCACTTGAAGTTTGACACGGATTAGATCAACTGTGCGCTTGCTTTATAGGTATGTACGGCCTGCCCCGCCCCTGGTACTTCCCCCTGCAGAGATCCTACTGGTCAGGCAGTGGCCGTGTTGAGACGTGGGATTGGCCATGGTGTGATGGTGGGACGACAAGGCTGAGTTTGATGGAGGAGGACCAGGCTTGTGCCATGGACCAGCGGAGCTCTGGTGGGATCATTCGTGGCAGTTTGTGGACCAGATTGTCATTTTTTCATCAAATTTGTTTGATTTAAGTCAAAATACCTTTTTCTCTTCTGATGGTAATTACTCTGTTGTTGGATTCCAGAGAGTTAAAGAAAAATAATGGAAAAAAATTTAGGTTTTCATTCTTGCTTTATATTTTTGTGTAATACATTTTTGTGAGCCAAACACTATGTAAATTACACTTACAGTATTTCCATTTCTCTCTGAGATCAGAAGATCAATACCACTCACTCACAGTCTGTATATGAAGTTACAGCTATCAGCCAGTTAGTATAGCTGAGCACAAAAACTAGAAGTAGGGAAACAGTGTGACATCTAATGAACATGGTGCTCACAACATTAAATTCTGAAACTGTCCCCACTACTGTAGATAATCAACAAAGGAGTTTTTGTCCCTTGGATTAATGAAATAAGTCATAGTAAGGTCTGTGGATGATCGAAAGTAAGAGGGCAACAGAGAGCATGGCAAACTTAATTTCATTCACCTCGATTCAATTAGGGTGGAGACAAATGTGAAGGTGACAAATATTTTAACACCTTGACTTGTAAACTAAATCTATCTTTCTGTAGAGTAACAATCTTTCATTATTATTTATGTGAGTTGAATGGCATGAAGCTGTACAGTATGTGCTAGTGAATAGTTCAGATGAGAAATCTGTCCGTTGATGTGTTTTTTTCATTTGGACACAGGGGTGAATTCTCTAGTCTTCGTTCGAAGTGATCTCCCACTACTCACTACCTAATTCTCTCTTTTGTCTCTACGTCTCCAGAGGATATGCGAGGAATGGAGGAGGAGCCAAGCCACCTACCACTGGTGGTGTGTATAGACAAACTGACCAAGGTCTACAAGACTGGCAGCAAACTTGCCCTTGACAAACTGAGCCTAAACCTCCATGAAAACCAGGTTGTCTCTTTTCTGGGCCACAATGGCGCTGGCAAGACCACGACCATGTGAGGGAGAAGTGTGTGTGTGTGTGTGTGTGTGTGTGCGTGCGCGCGCGCGCATATGTATTGACATGGGAATGTCAACAATGACCATTTTTATCTTTGATTTTATTTGCATTCAACACCAATTTCTGATATTTGCTTCCTGACATGATCAAACTGAATCTGTTTCCACTTACGAATGCTCATATGAAGTCCTCATATAATTGTGGAATAGACATCATGTTTTAAGCTAAAGGAATGATTGAATACGGTATACAATTAGTACAATAGTTAATGGCATCTATTATCTAAATTCTTACTTTTACTAGCCTACGTGAATCTAAATAATTCCTCTTGAGGACCAAAGTTTAGTCTGATTTAGCTTTACTACCAGCATGTAGCCTACTACTAGTGTGGCCTATGAAAGCATGTTTTCACTGCTGTCAGCTGACAGGAGGTTACAATCACAGTTTTTGCGATTTCTGACAGCCTTCATTAATGTCACAGGTCCATCCTGACAGGCTTGTTCCCGCCAACTTCTGGCTCTGCAACCATATATGGTCATGACATTCGCACTGAGATGGAGCGTATTCGCCAAAATCTGGGAATGTGTCCACAGCACAATGTTCTGTTCGACAGACTGAGTGTGGAGGAGCATCTGTGGCTCTACTCCAGACTCAAAGGCATGGCTGAAGAAGACATACGCAAGGAGATGGAAAAGTCAGTACAACACTCAGTCGTCTTTAACAGACAGCATCAAATCACATCCCAAGACTTGTCAAAGTCCTGAAGTTCCAAATACAGTACCTGCAAATGTTTCTTCCGTTCTGGAGGTGGATGCTGCTGCATGAAAAAATGATATTTTTTTTTTACAATGATAAATTCAGTCCATTATAAGTAAAACAACAGAAGTAGGCACTGGTAGGGAAAGTTTAATTCACTTAACAGTTAGAAAGATTCTGCTATATCTGGTGTGTGTCCAGGATGATTGCTGACCTGGAGTTATCCAACAAGCGTCACAGCTTGGTACAGACGTTGTCTGGAGGGATGAAAAGGAAGCTTTCTGTGGCCATTGCCTTCATCGGTGGTTCCAGGGCTGTCATCCTGGATGAACCCACAGCAGGGGTGGACCCCTATGCTCGTAGGGCCATCTGGGACCTCATCCTCAAGTACAAACAGGGTAAGTGGAGCCTGGATACAACAGCTTTACGCCCTTCCTTTATGTTCTACCAAATACTGTCCAAGGTCGGATGTGTAGTATAATCATTCTCAACCAGAGAGTCAGTTGTTTTCAATGTTAGAAAGTGATGGAAAAAGAAATAAAAGACAAGAGAAGAGAGGTGGGTCTATAACAAATGAGACCAACATGGAAGTGCCAAAAGCCGCTTCCCGTAGCTCCTTGAGTCTTGCTCTAAATGCAAGTCAATTCCTATAGACCCATTTGTCAACATCTTGTGCAGTCAAAACAAAATATACTAATAAGGAAGAGGAGTGGTGCCCCCTTATTACCGGTTACGATTAAAACTGAGATTGCTTGTTGAGCTGATGATGAACTGGAGGGAATGTTTAAGTGTAGTGCTTGTTTCACAGACACAGCCACAGGAAGCGACTCCAGACCCCATCACTGCCATCAACTGCTGTAAGATGGTTCAGGTAGACAGCAACAAATCTGATATCAGGAGGAAAAGAAGCAGCAGCAGACCTAATACTTTAAATTGAAAACACCATTAAGTGAAGTTTCTGCAGTCCAGTCATAGAGCTGCTAACTCTGAGATTACCTTCACACTGCATGCTCTATCTACAGAGTTGTTGCTGGTTACATATCTCCTCTACTAAACTGCCAACCATGTGACATCATCCACTCTGTTACAGCAGGACTCCACACACTGCACCCCAGCACAAACTGTTCCTCCCGTTTCTACATAATCCAATACTAACATTTCCTTTATTAGAGCAGTGTAGGTGTAGGTACATCACTCACTAGACAACAGAATTTCTCTCCTATTATGTCATTGCTAATTCTCTCAGTCTCCGACAAAAACTGAAACAAAAGACCATGAAAAAGGATCAACATCAATATGTTCAATGTCTTTGTTGATTCGTTTTATGAGCTGCAAATCACAACTGTGATTCAAAATTTACATAGACTTTTCCACATTATGATTCCTTTCAGGATTCTGGTAATTGCAACCGTGTGTGTTTATGTGTTGACCTCCACCACAGGACGTACTATTCTGTTGTCCACCCACCACATGGATGAGGCAGATCTGCTGGGAGATCGCATTGCCATAATCTCGCATGGAAAGCTCAAGTGCTGCGGCTCACCGCTCTTCCTCAAGAGCACCTATGGAGACGGATACAAACTGACACTGGTCAAAAAGCAGAGTGAAGGCCCAGGCGAGTCTACATACATGGGTGTATAGTTTCCCCTGCACATTTTTCTTAACACTGACATAAACTTCTAGATTTCTGGTTGCAAACCCCCAAAAATGGGGGTGAATAGAAATGATTTAGCAGCACAGGAAAATTAAAAAATCAATTCCATTCAATGATATTTTATTTGCATACAATGAAACATTGTTTTGCCATCATAAGAAAGCCTGTAAATCACAGGTGTCAAACTGATCCAGTAAAGGGCCGTGTGGCTGCCGGTTTTGACACCCCTGCTGTAAATGTTCTGTAGAGCACAGGTACATTTTCAAGGAGCCACATAATTTAACAATACTGTGAAAGCAATACTTCAAAATTGTACACAGTGTCCAGCTGCATCTTCAACCATGTGAACAAAGCTCTATTTTTTGTGTCAGCATCGTATACACAAGATATGATTTGATGTCTGTATGAGATGCTCCATTTGCATCATCATTATCATGGTTGACCTTTCATTCTTCAGGCCAGGGCAGCCAGGTGCAGCCCTCTTCGTCTCCATCTCCATCCTCTTCTCTGTCACCTTGCTCAGAGGCTCAGGTCACCCAATTCATTCGGCAGTTTGTGGCATCCTGCCTGCTGGTGTCTGATTCCAACACTGAACTATCCTACGTCCTGCCGTCTGAGGCTGTTAAGAAAGGCTGTTTTGAGAGGCTCTTCCAGGTATACACATACACCACCTAGTGTTTTTAATGACTCCACCGTGCAGCCATTTGATGTTGCCTCTTATGGGTTCCTGCAGGCATTAGAGCAGAGCCTGGACAGTCTTGCCCTGACAAGCTTTGGTGTGATGGACACCACTCTGGAGGAGGTCTTTCTCAAAGTGTCTGAGGAGGACCAGTCTCTGGAGAACAGTGATGCAGGTAAGACCTTGATTGATCATCTCCATAACATTTTTTATGGGATTTAATATAAGGTACGCAAGCAAAAGTTCAGTGAACATATGCAGAATGACCACTAGATGGCTGCACAAAGTTGATCATGAGGTCAAGAATGTAAAGAAAAAAAATAGATAATACTGCAAGGTAATATTGATATTAATAAGAATATTTATTATCATTATTGGACAGTTTAGTTTGGCAGCAGTCTATTGATAAAACACAACAGCTCATGGACAGTCAAATAAAGATCTCATTGCTTGAAAAGTTTCAATTAATTGAAATGACAGAATCCACACTGATAGTACTATCTGCACAAATTTAGCATGACTTAGCTTTTAAAAACACACCAGAAACAAGCACATCTGATCACTTTACAAAAAAGTCTCAGTGTTGATTCGTTGGTGAAAAAGAGCTGCTCCAGCACCCAGTGGGACTCATCTTCTACTCCCTCCTCCACTCCAACACAGGCTGCACCTTCACCAGGTGTTCATGCAACCACTCTCATCATCAGAGATACATTTTAGGATATAAACACTGCAGGGACTCAGGTGACTAACAGTCTGGACAAGAACCCTCGCTTCCTGGCAATTTATTCCCACACTCTTACCTATTCATGTCCCACAAGTCACTCACTGGACTAACCTTGCATTAGACATTGAGATCACCTCTGTTACTGATTTAACCACCTCAGACCAGTTTTTCTTCTCTTTGTCAGCCCTTCACAAAACCCTCTGTTAAATAGGTGGTGAAAAAGAAGTGCTATTTCACCACAGAGGTCACTATAAATATGTAGTTTAGATGTCCAAATCTCAAACCATGACCTACAAGGATGTCCAAGTTTGTGCTTCAACTAAATTAGTCATTAGAGATCTCTCAACTAAGTGCAGTGCAGAAGAAAATTCTATACTGAACAAAGGAACACGTAATGCTCAGCAAAAGTGCGACACTAAATAACAACAGTTTTCTCAACTGTCAGCCACCTTGGTTTTACACATTGCTTGGTATTTGTGTATGAACTGGAACACACATTTTTGAGAACCAAATATTGTGCAATAATCAGTGTACGGTTGTGTTTTCTGTTGTTTTTTTCATTTAGAGATTATGTAATATGCATTCATGGCCATTTTGCCTCTCCTTCCCTCCATGTATCTTCTCTCTCTGTTGCTGGGCAGACATGAAGAGTTCTCCAGGTGGCAGCTCAGTGGGAAAATCCTCAGTGGGCTCAGGTTGCCTTGGGGGACTGCAGAGTGAGACTGGACCATCGGTGGAAAGTGAGAAGCCAGAGATGGAGTTGAGTAATTTGGTGATGTGCTCCGAGCTGAGCCAGAGCCAGTCTTCTCTGAAATCCTCCTCATCCATTGGCTCAGTCCGGGGAGATGAGGAGGGGCTATATGCAGACATCTATGGAGATTACTGTTCACTCTTCACCAGTGGCCAAGGTCCTGACTCAGCAAGTTTGATGGGTAAGGCAACAAAGATGATGACTTTTTAGGTCATTCATTTGTTTATATTAAAACTGAACTAGAAACCCACTAATGATATGACGATTGTAAAACTTTATTATATAAAAAAAAGATATTGCAATACCCTGCTGTTTAAGTTGGAAAAATACAAGACACACGCAAATCTACTCTACATTTACAAATGCATTCACAGTTTACAGATTTGCTAACTGTGTGGACATTACTGTACTCTCTCATACAAAACATATGAATTTTCCCCTTGGATATAACTGAAGTGGCCTCATTTGGTGGATGTAGATGCTGTTCTTATGGAAGAAAATAGCCTAGATGGCGAGGATCTGTCTTATTTTCTCACCTGATACCAGGGTTGGCCAAAGGCATCCTAAAATGAGAGAAATTACACAGAACTTTTTCCAAGAAAAACACAAAGGTTTTTAACTTATTCAAATAGGCATTTCCTTGTATCAGGGGCCATGTAAGGCAGCAGAACAATATTGTGAGTTGATTTTTACACATAAGCCTAATAATAGTGAAAGAATAGATAGGAGAAACCATCCAGAGGAGTGGACCTGGTGCCTGGCCTATCAGGGGCTTCATAATATTTGTGATCCAACATCCTTGTTAGAATGAACCTCATTTTATTGTACGGTATATATATTGATAAGACAGACTTAAAATGAAGCTTCTACTCTATACGTGTATTTTTTTTCAACCTGTTACCACTGAATGTTTTGTGTTCCTACAGGGGAAGCAGAGAACCCCCCATCCCCAGAACCAGGGGTGCTGGAGGGGCAGGGCAGCTACAAGCTTGAGGGTTGGTGGTTAAAACTGAGCCAGTTCCACGGCCTCATTATCAAGAGGTTCCACTGTGCCAAAAGAAACACCAAGGGCCTCTTCTCTCAGATCCTCCTACCTGCCTTCTTTGTTTGCGTGGCCATGACTGTAGCTTTATCAGTGCCTGAGATCGGTGAGATTCTAAATCGCATGCAGTCGATGGTATAGAGGATGACAGATGCTAAAGCTCAGGTCGTTCTTTAGCTGTTCAGTGGACTAGTGGAGACTGTTCAGTGGTAAATGATTGCATTATTATCATATTTGACCAACCATTCAAAAGAGTTTAGCACCACTTTCAAGTTCAACCACATTGTTGGCTGAAATTTCTACAAAAGGTGCCAACTTCATATAATATTCATCACTTACAGATCACTTGAATACAAAACGTCTCCTGCTACTCTGTATAGTTCACTCTGGGTGTTTGTGGTCTGGAGACTTCAGGTTTCACATCATGTCTGCTGTATGTCTGCTAAATTTTGGACCGGGACTGGTTTCCAAACTACTGTGATATCAAAAGTCACATCTGTAGGACCACTGTTGAAGATCAGAATTTTCAGCTTTCCAGTGTCAGACTCATCAATGAATCTCAAACATTCAACAACCAAAAATCGTATCTGACTGGGTTGGGACTAAAAAGAATCATTTACAATGGCAAATTAAATTTGATACTCCTGATCCACCTTTGCTACATCTTGACAAAATGCTAATTTGTAATAGTTAGAAATGTGAGTTAGCAAACATGCCAAGCTGTAATGATTATAAATCACCAAATAAGTTCAAGGAGATGAATGATTGATCTGTTGCCCTTGTTTTCCAGGAGACTTACCGCCACTGATCTTATCCCCATCTCAGTATCATAACTACACCCAGCCTAGAGGCAACTTTATCCCCTACGCCAATGAAGACAGACCCCATTACAGGTCTCATGACAGTTTTTTTTTCTTCTGATATTTCTTATCTGGTGTGCTCATACCAATAGTGTGCTATAGACTGTGGGATCATCGTTCAGATAAAAGATGTCAGGAATGACTGTGACTATTAATAATCAAAACTAGTGAATTCATAGAATTTTTTCATTCCCTCTCAGGAGCAAATTGTCCCCTGATGCCAACCCACAGAAGATCACCAATACCCTTCGTCTGCCCTCTGGTGTGGGTGCAACCTGCGTCCTCAAAACACCCTTCAACAGCACTCTGGACCAGCTGGCCCAGAGCCTCAATCCCAGTGCCAACGACTCCAAAACTCTGGCTGCCCGCTACTTTGATTCCATGTGTCTGGACTCCTTTACAAAAGGGGTCCCCCTCTCCAACTTTGTGCCCCTTCCTCCCTCACCGGCACCTTCAGATGACCCAGACCCTCACTTTGAGGATGGACTGTGGAACTTCACTGTTGGCCCTCCAACCACAGTTAATGGTAAATTTATGAGGATTGATAAAAGAACTAAGAAGTTAATCTCAGACAAGTAGCCAGATACACTGCAAGACAAAAAGACACAAATGCGAATTATTTAAGAAGTAAATGAATATTAAAAAGTTTGAAGACGAAAGAAGAAACAGTAATTCGCCAGAATGAACGGCAGCATTTGAATAGCAGATGCATACGGTAAATTCTTTTAAATTTCATGGTCAAACATGGTCTTATGGATCCACCATGTGGGCGGTGATTGTGTGCTTCTTCAATCTGGTGCCATATGCCTGTTGGGTTCAACTTTTTGAAATACACAGTACACAGTTACAAATGTATTTTCATTTTAACTTGAAACATAAATAATTGTAGGTAATTACTTCAAAAGGTACCTTTTGACTTAAATTGTGGTATCTCACCCCTTGAATGGACTCATTCATGACCCTAGTCTTAACTCACTGTAAGAATTAGTTTTATTGCTCTGCACAGTTTTAAATTCCATCCATGCATCCATCCATTTTCCTCCGCTTATCCTGTTAAGGGTCGGAAGGGGTGGAGCCTATCAGCTTTCGGGCTAGAGGCGGGGTACACCCTGTACAGGTCACCAGATATATAGACAAACAACCATTCACACTCACATTCATACCTACGGTCAATTAGTAGTATTCAATTAGCCTAGTCTCCATTTGAATGTCTTTGCTCTGTGGGAGGAAGCCAGAGAACCCGGAGAGAACCCACGCAGGCACAGGGAGAACATGCAAATTCCACACAGAAAGATCCCGTGCCTGAGCTGGGACTCGAACCCAGAACCTTCTTGCTGTGAGGCGACAGTGCTGAACACTGCACCACCGTGCCGCCCAGTTTTAAATTTTCTGATCAATAAATGTTCCTATTTGTCAAGGTTATGGAGTTCAAAGACATGGTGTGCGGTGCCCTGCATCTTCAAACCCATTCTCTGCAATGCACTGAATCATGCTTAGTGGTGTGCAAGGGTTGTGCTTCCTCGCTTTGCGCAGATTTCACCACCAATCTGAAAGCTCTATTTTTCTGTAGTTTCTCTTTATAAAGCAATTCACTTTTGGTGTCCATGTTGTCCTGGCAATATAAACGAGAATGACTTTCAGAATAATGTGCAGCAACTGTTTTAACAATAAAACTCATGCAGGCCTGTGATCATACTTTTATCTTTTCACTTAGGTTAAAAAACATCTGATTTTGTCTTTGCTTAGAGCCTGTGACTTCTCCTCCAACTCTTCCCCTGACTGTCCATGAGCTGGTGCGTTGTACCTGCTCTATGCAGGGGGCTAGCTTCTCTTGTCCCAGCGGGGTTGGAGGCCGCCCACCCCTCATGAAGGTGGTGACAGGGGACATACTAGTGGACATCACAGGCCGCAACATCTCAGAGTATCTGCTCTTCACATCAGACAGACTGCGCCTGCACAGGTACTGTAAAGATAAACATTTGCCTCTTCACCGCATATAAAGCTGGTTTCATGGTTGTGCACTACTACCAGAAAATATTACCTTGATACTGTTCTGTCATTTACAGTACACTATTTTATATTTGACTCAGTTTGAGTTTCCATTCACAAATTTGAAAACAAAACACTATTTTTGGCCTCAAAATGAATAAAATGAAAAATTGAAATAAATTTATTAAAGAGTGCAGTGTCTGATATAACCTGGAAGCACCCTTGGTATTAGAAGTGTTATGCTGTATAACTGCAATGTCCCGGGGACTTTTAAAAAATGTACGGTAATCACCTCTATTTTATCTTTAAATAATCACCTCTATTTTATCTTTCAACTTCAGATTGAAGTTTGCATAAAGTTTGAAATTCTAATGCTTGAAAAAACATGAAAATGTCTATATTCTGTATCGTACTTTGTCAGGACCCAAATTAGAGAGCTATCCGCTCAAGTGTGCGGTCCCTTGAGTTTGGGTGCCCAGAGTGTGATTTCACAGGAAACAGCTGTTAGCAGTAGACCTGGTCTGCAGTTCACCTGTTCGATTTAGACTGTGGTAGTTGTCTCGTTCTTTGGTGTGAAAGTGTTCTTTTCTGAAATAGGCATAAACAGACTCACTCCAGCTCACTTTTCAATCTCATTTGTCTTGCTCTCCTACAACATGTCATTTATACTCTGGCTTTGATTGTAATAGGTATGGTGGTCTAACAGTAGGCAACATCCAGAAATCAATTCCAGCATCCTTTGGAAGGAAGATACCTCCAATGGTCCGTAAGATAGCGGTCCGCAGGTCAGCTCAGGTAAGACTCTCTGAACTTGCTGAGCAGCTAAGAAATATGACCAACCTTTAAGAGTAAGTCCTCCTGTGTCTAGGTTCTGTACAACAACAAAGGTTACCACAGTATGCCAACATATCTGAATGTCCTCAACAATGCCATCCTGCGTGCCAACCTGCCTGCATCCAAGGGCAACCCTTCTGCTTATGGTAATGGAACATCAGATCCAACATGAGTATGCCTGATATTGACAACATAGTATAGAAGCAGTTGTTTGTTATTGGGAATAACAATGTCGTTATTATCATGTGTGTGTTTTCCAGGTATCACACTAACAAACCACCCAATGAATCGAACCAGTGCCAGTCTCTCTTTGGACTACTTGTTAGTCACTGTTCCATGTTTTAAAAAATTACTATAGTTTTTTAGAATTCTCCTCTCCTCTCTGAAAAGCATATCATCTCATCTCATCTCTTCTCTTCTCCTCTCCTCTCCTCTCCTCTCCTCTCTGTATCTCCAGACTCCAGGGTACAGATGTGGTGATTGCCATCTTCATCATCGTGGCCATGTCCTTTGTGCCAGCAAGCTTTGTGGTTTTCCTGGTTGCAGAGAAATCAACAAAGGCCAAACATCTGCAGTTTGTCAGTGGCTGTGACCCAGTCATGTATTGGCTAGCTAACTACATATGGGACATGGTGAGGAGGACACTTGAAACTCTCAAAGAGACTGCATTGTAGTTGTAGAGTTTCTCACACAAGTACAATTACATGCAGTTAAGAAAAACCTTGATTAGTCCCAGTACAATCAGGTGATGAAACTGAACCCCTCATGTGTAATATGTGTCCGTGTTATCTCCTCCCCTCTTTCCAGCTCAACTACCTGGTCCCTGCCACATGTTGTGTTATTATTCTGTTTGTGTTCGACCTGCCAGCCTACACCTCTCCAACCAACTTCCCTGCTGTTCTCTCCCTCTTCCTCCTCTATGGGTGAGTCATAGCACCACTGCAGATCAAGCTGTTTCCTGGTTTAGGCTTGATTATATTATTTTATTTTACATATTTTTGTTGCTTAATCTCTCAGCTGCTTACTTCAGACATTTTGTGAATTTCCAGGTTTCCGAATATCTTCTTCCAACCAAATACAGTTGAGAAGAAATTTTTTATTTTATCGTCAGTGGAAAAATGTCATGTTCAAAGAGGGAAGAAAAGGGAAAATAGAGGGCAAAAGAGACTCTGCAAAAGAACAAAAAACAGAACGGACGGACCTAGGAAGGCAAACATAAGAGATTAAGAAATTCATTTCTAGGCTATAATTCTGAAGTCAGACCCTACACCAGCTTGTGATGTGTAGTTCTAAATATGTGGTTAATTTTTGACCATACATTTCCTTGTATGGTGGAGGCAGAAACTTTCAGACACACTTTATATTCTGGCTCTATCTTTTCCTTTGGGAGATTGATAAAGTATTTTCCATGGTATGCCAACAGATGAAAAAGAGAATATATTATTATCTTATTTTTATATTTTTTTTTGGACTGAACATTCACTTAACAATTTAGGGAATATTTCTTCCCTTTAACTGAGAAGTAAGTTTTTGTTTTGATTTTCATGGCAAAATATGCTTATCCCATAAGTAGAGTTCTGCTCACTATCATATTTTTTTATCCACATGTGAGGTAGTTTGAGGGTTTGGGTTACTGCTGCTGCACAGCAAGAAGGCCCTGGGTTCTGTGCCTTTCTGTGATGAGGTCACATGTTCAGCCCATGCCTGTGTGGTGTCTCTGATAGTGCTCCGGCTTCCTCCGGCGCACCAAATGCCTGCAAGTTAGTGTAATTGGAGACTCTGATTTTACAATTGGTATTAATGTTGTCTCTGTACTGCAAGTCAGACCTGTGATTTACCCCGCCTCTCAACCAGCGTCAGTTTAGATCGTAGCAAGCGATTGTAAGCAAGCAGATGGGATATAGTTTCTTTGGGTCTGATATCCCAAGGCCGTGCTCATGATGAAGTCTTGTTAAAATGTCTGGCTTATTCCAGGTGGTCCATCACTCCCATCATGTACCCAGCATCCTTCTGGTTCGAGGTTCCCAGTACAGCTTACGTGTTCCTTATCGTGATCAACCTTTTCATTGGCATCACTGCCACTGTTGCCACCTTTCTCCTCCAGCTTTTTGAACATGATAAGGTCAGTTTAACTCTTGGTACTATGAACTGTCAAGAGTGGAGAGAGGAGTTTGTTCCTATCTACTGGTTTATTGAGACACCAGGTCATTCCACAGTCTGTTTCAACTCCCAGATGTCCTGTACTGCACATGTACATGCAGAAGTGATAAGAGTTGATGTTTTCTTGTCGTCAGGATCTGAAAAAAGTCAATAGCTACCTGAAGTCCTGTTTCCTCATCTTCCCCAACTACAACCTGGGCCATGGCCTGATGGAAATGGCCTACAACGAATACATCAATGAATACTATGCCAAAATAGGTATGAGAATACACCCCTATGTGTTGAAAAAGTGGACACACAGTATAAGACTAACCTGTTTAAACAATGTTAGCTTGTCTAAATCCTTCAGTAACTGAAGATCAGAGAGCATGGAGGGAGAGTCAATTCTTCTTACACATTGTGCCTGAAATACCATTTTATGTATATGATATGTTAATGATTATCATGAATATGTGACATGGATTATTAGATATTGAATATTAACAATATAAGCATTTTTTCAACCAAACCTGTGACCACAATTAGAGCTTCAGAATGTGGCAGGATGTGTGTGTGTGTGTGTGTGTGTGTGTGTGTGTGTGTGTGTGTGTGTGTGTGTGTGTGTGTGTGTGTGTGTGTGTGTGTGTGTGTGAGCGCCTTGATATTCAGATTTTGTTCCTTCTATTTTCAGTTTGCAGATAACAAATGTTCTGGTTCAGGCAACAAAATGACCACTTTGCCTTTGTCCAGTAAAATGTTCTATTTAAACCCTTTTTACCTGCATATTTTTCTGCATCCTGGTTGAGATAAGTTCCCCCTTCTGTGAATTTTGCCCCTATAGTATGGAAGTTACCAGATATTATGATGCAGCTGTTTGATAATGTGTTAATAATAATACAATTCCAGATCAGGACAAGCAGATAAAAAAAATATCAAAAAATCAGAAGCAAATATAATCTATAATAAAATTATTACAGAAATATGTGAAAAAGCAAAACAATTCTGAGTTTGCCTGTTTCAGCTCTCCAGGCAGGGAATACCAAACTTGTGGAGCCCAAACAGTAAAGACTCATATTCTAGATTCTGGAACCACTAGCGGGGCCCTACCTGGGGACCTGGTGCCAGGATCAGGCTTAGAGTAAGTTAGGAGATCACAGATGCGGGCACGGGCCTGAATAACAATGCCTTAAGGATTTGTAAAGCCGTGATAAAAGAAGGTTGTCTACTATAACAATTGCAATGGTAAATTGATAGACTATCTTCATAGAATAAATTATAAATGTTGTACATCATGCATTCGCTTATTTAAGTAATTAGTTATTTATTTTTCATGTCTTTGCCCACTTCATGCTGTATAATTATTAGAGTAAATATATATATATTATAATAATATTATTATTATTGCCACTGGGATAGGCTCCAGCCCCCCTGCAACCCTTAACAGGATAAGCGGGAGAAAATGGATGGATGGATGGATTATTATTATTGTTGTTGTTGTTATTATTACTACTACTAGTACTATTATTACCTCTTCATATGGCTTTACACCTCGACTCTCTGATATCCAATTTTTTTCTGACACAGCATAGTTCGGGTTTTATGATCAGTGTTTTGTCTTGTATGTGTTACTTATGTCACCCTTGTCTTTTGTTGTTCTTGGGTAGTGTTTTTTTATGCACAATGAGAAAACCTTATATGCTTATCGTATCATTATGTTCTTTCCTACTTAGATAATTAGTAGGGGGGTTTAAATTAAAATATTACCCTCTTGCACACAAATAAACTTTTCTATGAAAATATTCACATATATAACACATTCAATATAACACATTTATTTATTTTATACTAATGTGTCCAGGGTTCTCTGAAAGAAGAAGCAAAGCTGCCTGTTTATGCTCTTAATAAAATATGCGCTTAATGTGTCTTCAGGTCAGTTTGACAAGATGAAATCTCCATTTGAGTGGGATATTGTGACTCGAGGACTCGTTGCCATGACTATTGAAGGCTTTGTTGGTTTCCTCATCACCATCTTGTGCCAGTACAACTTCCTCAGGAAACCCCTGTGAGTGAGGGTGCATATGTACAATAGAGTCCAACCGATGCTGGGTTTTTAGGGCAGGTGCTGATTCCACTATGTACTTTATCGTCATGCATACATGTACTTGGTTAAATAAGGTCTTTACTGAGATTTATGCTATAGCTTGACACCACTCATGTAAAGGTTTGAACTCCAAACACATTCTTGCTTTTTAAAAAAATAATTAAAGTGTAACTCATTGTTTGCTGCTGCAAGAGATCTGCTATCACGATGTGCGGTGCAAAACCAGATTTTTTAATTTCTGCTTACTGGAATTGCTGTGTTTGGAGTGAACTCATAACTTATACAGTAAGATGTACACTTAACTAGCTTCCAACCGGCTGATAAGAATGCAGCTACGACGTTACCAAGCTAGCTAATGTATAAAGTGAGCACAAATGACAGGACGGTTTATGATGTTTAATTAGATTCCAGTGTTGCATCTCACTATAATCGGCTTGCCAATTAATCGGTTGGGCTCAAATGTATACTTACAGATGGGGTTTATTGATATAATTGTTATAGTAAAATGCAAAATGTTTTCTTAAGTGGTCATTTGTTTTTGTTCTTGACAGCTACCAACCTGCAGACTACATGTCAATGATCATCAAGTGTGAAAAATTAAAGATTGAACTGCTGTTTTTTAAGTTCACAAATAAATGTATTGAATACAGGAGGGTTCCAGTCAGCTGCCAGCCTATAGAGGATGAAGATGTAGATGTGGCTTGCGAGAGACGAAGAGTGCTGAGAGGAGACGCTGACAATGACATGCTGAAGATTGAGAACCTCACAAAGGTTTAAAGAATAAGCTTATAAATACATTGTCTTGAGTAAAAAGATTACGCTCTAAAAATGTGTTTTTACCTAATACAAAATGGACTCCTAAATTCTGTCTCAGATAAGAAGGGGCAATCCAGTGTACTTCCCTTTCATTCATGCATAGATGGGAAAACAATGAAGTGATCTGAGGAGGGGAGTACAGTGTAATAATTTGGATTGGCTGAAGATCCAGTGGTTTGAGGCAGAGGCAGGTAGCCAGCCAAAGGAATGTTCCAGCAGGCCGCCAACAGATCACAAATGCCTTTAGCAATTTATGTGGAAGTACTCAAAGGAATTGATATAGCAGATGTAGGTTATTTTATATATATATATATATATATATATATATATATATATATATATATATACACACACACACACACACACACACAGTGTATACAGCTATGAGAAGGAAATACAAAGCCAAATGGGAACATTTACAGATTACTTGAATAAATACATGCATGCATACATGTATATATGACTATGTAAATCCTTGGGAATAACTACATCCAGATGCTGAACCAGGTCTGAGTTTAATTAATAGAGAATTGATTGACAGCAATGAACTAAGTGTGTGAGTCAAAGGCTGACTTAGTGCCTGTTGAATGTAACTGAACTGAGAAAGTTAGACAGTTATTTAGTGGCTGCAGAATGAGTTTATCTGTAAAGTTTGTGTACATGCAACTTTTTCCCGCTATTAGAAATTATCTTGTCATGCCTGTCTTACTGTTTCTGTGTGTATAAAATTTTCATTACAATTTACATACACACCCATAGAAACTCACTGACCACTTTATTAATATACTTTATACCGTTTCAATCCCTTTTAGAACCCTTTCAGAACTGTCTTAATTCTGGGTTGCATAGATTCAACAATGTGCGCAAAACATTTCCAGATGATTTTGACATGATAGCAGCATATACAGATTCATCATGAACAGGTTTCTGCACCATTTTTTCTGCAGATTTGTTGGCAGCACCTTCATGATGCCAATCTTCCATTCTAGAACATCCCAAAGGTGCTGTCTTCAACTGAGATCTGGGACTGTTTTTCCAGCTAAGCAAATGAGAAAAGTGCCTGTGACATGATGTTGATTTAAGGAGCTGAGGAACATGTCTTCCTCTCCCTCAGGTTTATAAATCCAGAAAGATGGGTCGTATCCTGGCAGTGGACCGGCTGTGCTTGGGCATCCGGCCTGGTGAGTGCTTTGGGCTGCTGGGAGTGAACGGAGCTGGGAAGACCACCACCTTTAAGATGCTGACTGGAGACGAGTGCACTACTGGGGGAGAAGCCTTCATTAACGGGCACAGGTCTGTCCCAGTATCTCAATAAATGTGACAACTTTTGACCTCAATTGCCCCACATGGTGACACTACCCACAGTGACATTTACTAATCCTGTTACAATACATTTGCATGTCTTTGGACTGTGTGAGGAAGCCGGAGTACCAGAGAGAACCCACACAGGGACAGGGAGAACATGCAAACTCCACATAGAAAGCTCCCGTGCACGATTGCTGTGAGACGACAGTGCTAACTACTGCACCACCGTGCCACCTCACACATAGTCTTATTGAATATTCTCCATCTGAAGAGTACACCATACTACGTGGTGGTCTGCTGGACGACTGGCATGGAGAATGCCACCAGCATAAGTCCAGCTTGGTTTGTGTCTGCTTTGCCTGATTTGGATGAAGGTTGCTTTCACACCTTCCTGGTTTTCTTCAGTTAAATTGAACTCTAATGTGGTTTTCCCTTTGGTATAGTTCTTTTTAGCAGATGGGAACATAATTGTACTTATCTCAAAATAACAAGCTTTATTTTCTCAGACAAAATTAACCTTTCGTGATTTAAAAAAGGCATTGCAAATGGCAAATACACTGCTGTGTGTGTGTGTTCACAGTATTTTGAAGGACCTGTTGCGTGTCCAGCAGTGTATCGGTTACTGTCCACAGTTTGATGCTCTGTTTGACGACTTGACAGCCAGAGAACATCTGGAGCTTTACACTCGTCTCCGTGGCATTCCCTGGAAGGACCAGGAGAGGGTTTGTCTCACACACAGTCAACAAAGAAAATACATTTGTTTTTTTGGATCAAGTTAGTGATCTCAACATTGGGCTCCTCCCTCAGGTTGTGCAGTGGGCATTACAAAAACTGGAGTTGCTCAAGTATGCAGACAAGCCAGCTGGCACCTACAGTGGAGGAAACAAGCGTAAGCTGTCCACTGCCATAGCTCTGATAGGATACCCCTCACTCATATTCCTGGTAAGACATTTTAAAGGATGTTTGTGCGGTACCTACTTTATTTTTGGCAGTGGATTAGTACACAAATGTAATGCAAAAAGGGAAACATTTAAACCGAGGACAGTGGAGTATGGACAAATTCCGCAGTGTTGAAGTGAATGTGAATATGTGAAGTCCCTGAGCGCTATGTGTCCCCTTTTCCAGGATGAGCCCACCACTGGGATGGATCCAAAGGCTCGGAGATTCCTCTGGAATTTAATCCTGGACATAATCAAGACTGGACGATCTGTAGTGCTGACATCACATAGGTGAGACATTCTCAGGGCTGGGTTCCTAACCTTACCTGTCTTCCATGCTTGGTAGAGCACTCTGTCCAAGAGACCAAATCATGTAAACAGTGAAGAGAGTTCAGGTGGCCATAACTGAAAATGGCCCCCATTAAGTCAGTGGAACACAATAGTAGAAATAGTCAGTGATAGACAGTGATTGAACGCTAATACTTTGATAATTTGATAGAATTTGTTCATTCCTTTACTCGAAAACCTGGTGGTGCATGTGCTTTTACTTTATTGTGATTGCATCAAAAGAGCAAGAATTGTAGATACTTTCTTCTTCATTGCTTACACCTCCAGTTGATGCATTAGACAGAACAGTATGAATTAGTAGGGGGATTTAAGTATGAGTGAATCGAAAATATAGACCAGAGTTATAAAGGGGAAGTAACCTAATACAATGCAACATCACTTAGCATCAATCATTATCTCAGCTAGCATTTTCAGAATCTAAGTTACAAATGATTTGTGTGTGTGGATACACTTGAGAGGTCAAGTTTGACACAAGCAAATTGATTGGCTGAAGTCCCACTGTGACATTCATCCATCCATCCATTTTATTCCACTTATCGTTTTAAGGGTTGTCGGGGGGGCTTTTGGTTATGAGGCAGGCTACTCCCTGAACAGGTCGCCAGTCCATCACAGGGCCAACACATATAGACAGTCAACTTTTCACACTCACATTCACACCTACAGTCAATTTAGAGTATCAATCAGCCTAGTTCCCAATTGCATGTCTTTGGACTGTGGGAGGAAGCCGGAGTACCGGAGAGAACCCACACAGGCACAGGGAGAACATGGAGACTCCACACAGAAAAATCCCGTGTCTGAGCCAGGACTCAAACCCGGAACCTTCTTGCTGTGAGTGCTAACCACTGCACCACTGTGCCGCCCTGAGACAAAGAAACACTATTTTCATTCTAAGTCCAAATGTTCTGTACATCGTTTACCTCTGTTCTAACATCCATTAATGATGACATTTGCAAATCTGTATTAATGAAGCATTAAACACATGCACATACAGATTCAATCTTAAATTGTATGGCATTCATTGCTGCTTGTCATACTTTCCGTGCTCTCGACCAGTTCAAAGCCAATACACACAACACCCGAGTTGTGTTTTGTGCTGTGAGAGATTGATGGTTGAAATGATGGCCAATAACTTCTGGAGCTAGGCTCACCACAGTAAATGCTGTCTCTCTCCACCATTGTTATGGTCTGTCTGAGATGTTACCTCTAACATTACATGTACAGACTAAGGAGGAGCTGTGACAGCTTAGAATCTACAGGTGTATCCTTGAAGTTCCCTGTCAAAAGGAGACAGTTTTGATGGCAGATTTTAAGGATTCTGAAGGTTTCAACAGTCACTGGTGCTTGATGATGTAGCACTGTTTAAATACATCCATTTAAGGCAACCTACAGGTTCACTTTCATTTTTGAGGCTTATTTGAGACTTATTTTCACTTTTGTGCATTCTGTGATTACATGCTGCGCTCTTCAGTATGGAGGAATGTGAAGCTTTGTGCACGAGACTGGGCATCATGGTGAACTGCAGGTTTAAATGCCTGGGCAGCATCCAGCACCTCAAGAACAGGTCATGAGAATATACAATTTAAGTTTGTCACTTAACTCGTGTTAAATTTTTTATTTACATTTTTTTTTTAAAGTCTGATTTAATATTTCTGTCTTTGTATGTTGAAGGTTTGGTGATGGCTACATGATCACAGTTAGAACAAAGAGCAGCTCCAATGTTAAGGAGGTTGTTCGATTCTTCAACAGAAACTTTCCAGAGGCTGTGTTGAAGGTAGATTACTGGAACTTCCCCTTTCTTTCTCACACTCAATCCAGTTCATGTACAGCATGTGGATAAACATGTAGTGGTTATGTTTTGATTCAGACTTGACTTTTAATATCATGCAGGGTTTGGACAAACATTTAGTAGTAATGTTTGGATTCAGACTTGACTTGTCATATTTGCAGGAGCATCACCACACCAAGGTCCAGTACCAGTTGAAGTTTGAGAGGATCTCCTTGGCTCAGGTCTTTAGTAAGATGGAGCAGGTAGTGCATGTTCTGGGAATCGAGGACTACTCTGTCAGCCAGACGACCCTTGACAACGTGAGATAAACCTCTTGTACAACTGCATGAAGGACAAGAAAGATGGAATTTAGGATGCTTTATCACTTTCCATTTTTTCTGCTCAGGTGTTTGTCAACTTTGCCAAGAAGCAAAGTGATAACCTGGAGCAGCAGGAGTTGTTGCCTGCTGGTGGTGGACAGTCCCCCCTGCAGCGTATCCTCAAACTTCTGAGGTCTCGGCCAGCCAACTCAGAGCTCAACACTTTGATCAGTGAGGCCCCAGGGGAGCTGGAGAGTGATGATGATGGACTCATCAGCTTTGAGGAGGAAAGAGTGAGTGGAGCACACCTTCTTTAATTTTTCTAATGTTTTGCATTTAAGGTCAAGAAGTTGATAACTCAGGCAGATACTGGAGACCCTCTGGCTAAGCCTTGGAGAAGGAGGCTGAGGACTTGAGGTCTTTCAGTTAAGTGATCAGTCAAGCTAAGCTAATCAGCTAGGGGATTCCCACAGTTCCTCCAACAGAGGCCACTTTCTGGTTTACAACTCTAGTTTTAACATGGATAGGAGGTTCCCTGTGTATGTGCAAAATAAAGTTCAAGTGAGAAAACAAAGGGTTAGTGGTTGAATTGGGGTGGAGCACATGAAATTATGCCAATTAATGAACCCATATGGGGAATGTTAAGGTTCAATTTGTGTGTGTGTATGTGTGTGTGTGTGTGTGCGTGTGTGTGTGTGTGTGTGTGTGTGCGTGTGTGTGTGTGTGCGTGTGTGTGTGTGTGTGTGTGTGTGTGTGTGTGTGTGTCAGGTACAGCTCTCATTCAACACAGACACTCTTTGTTGAGATGAGACTGAGCAGCAAGTGGAGGAGGGCCAGCAGACGTGTCTGTCGGAGCTCGGAGGCCTGGCGAGACCACAGCTGCTGATTTTTCCATGAAGAGGACCAAACTCTTTGCACTGTGGGACGTTGGACCAGTAGTTCAATACTTCAGCCTCAAATTTTTCATCCCAAGAGGGATTGAGGTGGTTTAGATGATATCATCCAGACAGAGGCGTTGACCTGCACAGATATAACTATAGGTGGAGACACTGCAGCAAGTAGACTCCGTCCTGCAGTGTGTGTGTGTTTTTTTTAATGCATCTCTAGACAGCTGATGGATGAAGTGGGTTTGGTGTCTTTGTTCATGAAAGGATGAAATTCGATGATTTACAATGTTAGTACAGGTTACTGTGAGTTTGCCAAAGGGGCCTAATGTAACTGCAGTAAGCCATTGTTACTGTACTATACTACTAGATCGATCATGAGAGCATGCTTTGGCAAAGCTGACTGCTACTAGACTTGTCATTCTAGCACCAAGAATGCTTTCATTTCTGTATGGAAACAGCTGAGGAGTGATGTGTGTGATTCCCCCACCTACCCCCAAATAACAGAGAGGAAGTAGCAGGACTCCAACAAGCTCCATGTAATATTTGTAAAATTGAATGAAAATGTCTGGATTTGCCCCAGAATTGACTGTGTTCCTGAGCTCATGCTACCCCCTCAACATCAAGCCTGGTAGTTTTTGTGTCATCCTTCTGGCTGACACAGACAAATTCACCATGATGAAAAAAAGCCTTTCTGGCAGTAGTAGTGTCACATGTGCCCCCCCCCCCCCCCCCCGTGAAATCAGCTGTTAGCCTTTTTGTTGAGTTCAGTGTGATGTCACAGAAAATCTACTGTAATCAACTGTAATGATAGTTTTGACACTGTATTTTGGTCTCTTTCTACTGAATGCTATCCTTTTTGGTTTGCTTGTTACATATCATCTTGTGGACTCCTGCCAAGAAGATACTCTATATGCACACAGTGTATGCAGAATATTATTATTATTATCTTTATTGAAGACAATCAGCTTTCCAACATGGAGAAACTGAAGTGAACTCTTGACATTTCCTGACAATAACTGATCATCACTGTGATATTAAAGGGAACTCTCAGATCACAAGAGTATAATCTTTTAACTTTAGCACTGCACATCTTTCATGATTTATGGGAAATACTGTAATTGTTGGGAAATTTGTTGGTCTCAAAATGTGGTATTTGTCGAAATTTACAAAACACATATGACTGATGGATGGTTTGAACTGGTTTCTCATGAGTTTTGTAACCTGTCCTCTCAGAATAATTTCTGTTGCACTGCTTATTTCACAGCTAATTGCAGTCATATTTTTGGTGATTCTTATAAATATGGTGTGCTTTTTTTCCGATTTGGAGGGGTTGTGATTGAAAAGGAAAAATGTACTACTGTAATTTTTTTTTCTCTGAGAATGTAAAGCTTTGAATTGATTATAAAATACTGTCTAAATAAAAAAAATACATATATTTGACCATAACACTGATGATTGTGATTTTAAACTTTGGTTTCACACTTTTGCATCATTAAAGCACAGAATGAAGCAAGTTCTTTTTAAAAGGATTAAATGTAAACCAAGGCACTATTCAAGAGAAAAATTCCCCCTCCAATCAAGTTGACAATCAAATCATTACTATTGAGGATGCAATTTTTCAAGAATTAGTTGTTGTTGTTAGTTCAAGCGAAAGCTTGAAAGTTGATGCCAGACCTGAATACTGACTAGAAAAATTTTATTTGAATAATTTACGAAAGATGTGGAAGAAATTAAAAATTTCAAGAAATATTCCCATCACTGTGACCATGACTTTTAACCACCAACATCTTATCAGTTCATTCTTGAGCTTCAGAGAGCTGTTTCTTTCAAATTTCAAAAATATCCCTCAAGGATCTCCTGCCATATCAGGACTGTGTCAGATGACCTTTGACTGTTGGCCACCAAAATCTTATTAAATCTAATTAATTAATTCTAGCCCTGATCCTGAAGTCATGACATTGTATTAGAGCCACTGTAGGAAAAAAAAGAAGAGTGAGAAGAGAAGGACGGCCATCAGTACTGCAACGGCCTGACAGCACTGCACAGTAGTAGTAGTAGTAGTACATCTGTATCAGCACACTGCTGAACCGGAGCTGTGTATTTGCTTTTGTATTTTATTAGGCGGAGACTCCTTCTTCCTCATACATTATTTAGTTTCAGACTTAAAACCTTAACCCCACCACCACCAACACACACACACACACACACACACACACACACAGACGCGTCTTTTTTCCTACAATGGCTTTAATACGCCATTGTAGAGATACAATATTGTATAAGTGTGTAAGTCCATGAGTGGAAACAGAATGTAGCAAGAGTTTGATAGAAATGTCAAGTGTGTGATAAGGAGCTCACAAAGCAGAAAAAACATCCTATGACCTTATTGTTGCTGTGTGAGCCCTCGCTCTCTATTCATTTTTAATTTCAGTAAGCTTTATTAGCATGAATGTCAAATTACAATTTCTCTCAGTCGCTTTAGCACATTTCTTGAATTGCAAACATCTGCAAAACATAAAAGCAATGTGCATGTGAATTAAAAGATTAGAACAAACAGTGCATCACAAAGAATGACCTGCAAAATACCAAAATGAGCACAAAATTTATGTCAAAAGACCCCATCATTAGAATGACAAGTTATTAAAACAGAAAAATATCCCATGTACCCTGTTTAATATTACTAACTAAATATTATTGATACTTTAAGCAACCCAACACATATTTCAGCAAAAAGAAAACGCTTTTTTGTGAGGTGCTTCCATGACACTACACATCCAGTTTTCAAGTGCAGGTTATGCTTGTTGACACAGTCAGAACCCAGAGAACCCCAATGTACTGAAACACAAGAATTTAGTGCTTAACTTCAACAAGCCAGTGCAAAGTGTTTCTGTCTCTCTCTAACTGCTGTGCACTGCTTCTCTCTGACATGCACTCTTGAGGATTAAAAGGCACAAACATTTGGTCTTTTTAAAGTAACTTTAAGTCAAACAATGGCACAAGCACTCCTCTATTTGGAAAGTATCCTGAGATAACTTTGGTTCTGATTTGGCACAATCTAAACAAAATGGACCTGACATCTTTTCAGCAGAAATTTAAATTTAAAGCGAAACAGGAAGTGCAATTATGTTACTGAGTACGTTTCTGTATCCACTGGCAGAACCTGCTTGAGTATTTGGGTGGACTGACTGTGGAAAACGTTTTGCCTGGATAGCGGAGGCATTTCCACAGGTTCTCTAGTCTTTTTTTAAAACCATAGACAGTGAAAATGTCTATAATGCCCACGAAGTAACGGTGCTCCGGCCCGTCTATCACATGAATGGAGTTTTTGCAGTTTGGCAGGAGCCGTCGATGATGCTCGTGCCATTCTGGCAGTTGCAACTCAGTCCTGGTTTCTTCTTTCTTGCTGATTTCCTGGAGAGGGATCGCTTCACCAGAGGCCTCTGCTTCAGTCTGTGATGGTCCAGAGTCCCAGTCTGTAATCTCTGGCGCAGGCTCACCAGCGTTCTCCTCCAGTAATGGCATCAAAGGGGAATGTGTTCCGGTGGGACAATCATGCAAGTCCACAGACCTGTGATGAAGACACAAAGTCGTTCACAAAAGACAGAGGGATGCATCATACAGACAGGAGCATCTCTGCAGGAGCACGACCACGTCTTACTTACCAACCCTTTTAAAAAGGTTTATTACCCTCCAATACTACTGTCATTGAAATTCCACTTGAATTAAATTAATAGTTTGTCTGAGTTCTTAATTTTTAAGTTTGATTTTATTGAATCCAGGCACTTATCATTTTAAAAGCACAGATGCAAATGACCTGTGTGGAAACTGGTATGACTGCAAAAGTGTCTCATATACCCGATTCTGAACAAAAAAGAAAAGTTGCATATGTGTGGTCTTCTTGATTACATTATAACTTAATCCTAATCTAAAACACCATATGTTGGTATTGCTGTACTAGAGTACATAATATTGAACAGTGTTTTCTAATGTCTTGCCCCTCTCATGTACCTCTGAATACCACTGAAAACAACCTTCTAATCAACACATTTTTAGAATAATCTATGTATATCTTTATAGAATTTTTGTCCAATGGGTAAAAGTTAGAAGAGGCATTAAACTACAACTACATGTTTATTATGGAAGTTGTTTTTTGGACTGCACTGCATGACATGAAATCAAGCACTGATCACACCAGTACACAATGAATGAGGTGATGTGTAAAGACAAAGCTTTACAGGTCAGCACATATACAGCATGGCAGTAAAACTAAAAAAAAAAAAAAACCTTGCTGCAGTTAACACAGAAACATGATGCACATGATCTATTTCCTTTAACAGCACATCCGTCATAAGAAAGCTGTACGTGAACAAGAACAGAGAAAGTTCTTCTAGATGAAAAAGACACTGTAAAACACAGCACCTGACTTTGCACTTCTCCAAGGACGGAGCAAACCTACTTTGTGGTGCGAACAACAACATTGGCCAGAGAGTGTTTTCCATCGATCTCGTCTTGGTGCAGAGGTTGATGAGCCAGCAGGAGGCTGTAGTCCAGCACATTCAGCTCTTGAAGGAAAGCAGTGTCCACTTTCACTTGATTGACAAACCAGGATTTCTCTGGACCTGCAGCACCACAAGCATTTCTAGTAGCGAGCAGAGGAAACTGCATACATTGCTCAACATCATTCACATGAGTGCAGAAACATAAGTGAGGGCAAAGACACTTACCTAGTGTTATGGACTGCCCTTCAAAGTTATTGTCCTTGAGCACTTTTATCATTTGTTTGCCCCCTGTGTCGGGGTTGGTCCATCTACCCAGCTGACAGCCTTTAATGTCATATCTATGAAAGGACAAGGGACACAGCTTTTGTACACACATAAAATATAATGGAAATCCCAGGAACCCACAGGTAAAAACATGGATATACTGTACCTAATATTGATCCTCTCATCAGGGTAAAACACACTCTGCATCACAATGAAGTACTTCTGGAGTGCAGACAGACACTGTCAGTTCTGGTACTGCATACATGTTGTGCACACGATAACTAACAATCTGTTGTGTTCATCACATACCTTGATTTGACTTGGAATAACAATCCTGTGAACACCTGGAAATTGGACAGAAGGATGTAAATACTAAATCATGCGAGTTATAGATGTTTTGGCGCTTCAAACGTTTCAGTAAAGGTCACTGTCAATAGAGAGTCACCAACTGCTGAACATGCAGTTCAACTCTCAGTTAAAGGAATAATTCATTGTTTGGTAGGTTACTGCAACACCTTTTCCTTCCAGCAGTGTTTAGTGGACTACAAAACTTCATCCGACCTTCCAACAGCATGAGGGTGACGAGATAATGACTGAATTTTCATTTTTAGGTGAACTTTCCTTTTCCTTCTCTTTCCTGTGAAATGTAAGTTAACTTGTGAGCGTTTGTGCCGCTTTGGCGCAATGATTCCTGCTGGCCGCACTGGGGAATGACGTCGTCACATTGTGATGTTTCAAAACATTTGAGACAAAAAAATGATACCCTCCAAACCATGTACCAGGCTAATAAGATGATTTCTCTGCAGGGATCAAAAGAGGTTCTCGCAGAGAGTTTGCTGGTAATGGTAAACATACAGTAAAGTCATATATTAATTCTCTGAGGGATGGTGAGATGTAAGTCTTACACACTTGTCTTTCCAAATGTGGTTAAAAATGTAAAACCACCATCAACTGCAACATGAAGCGATGTCAGTCTTACCTAGAAACCTCACCATTAGCGAATGAGGGTATTTGTCTAAGTGGTCCGTGTATGCTTGCAGATTCCGCAGGAGAAACTTGACCTCACGGCTGCTCTGGGTCTTTAAGAAGTATCTCTTGTCATTCCTTATATCAAGAACACACAATAAAAGAACAGTATCATCAGTCAAGGACAAAAATGATTCTGCAAAACACACTTCCTGTGCAACTACAGCAAATGGACATGGGGTTCAGTGGAAACATTCATACTTGCTGTTGTGTTATTTAATTTCAATCATCCCCAGATTTACATAAATTTCTTGTACTTCATATTGTACCCAGAAAGTAATGAACATTAACATGGGCTATGATGGAGTAAATTGGTTAGTTTGATTGACTGGCAAAGCTTATTTGAACATTGTACTCAAGACCTGCATTCGGCTCTGACATTGTCCCATTATGAATAATTTTTATCATAATAAAACTGAAATGGATTTTATTGACTGAATATTATCTGTGATAGACATATCAATGTTCTGACTGGAGAGTAAAACAGACTCAGTAGCAAATCAGGAGAGAGAATAAAACATTATCCAGTGCTTGGCATTCACCACTCTAGTAGATGAGACTCATTTTGGTGGCACTGTTAAGCTCAGTAAATCTGCATAGTATATATACCCTCCACTGAAAATCTTAAACATGAAACATGTGCATTTGGATATATTCAGTGTGGGAACAGTTTGTGTGTTCGTTTAAACTGACATTAGGATGAGATCATCGTAAAGGATGGTAATGTGAAGGTCTCTGTGTGAACCAGAGGGTATACTAACGTGACAAAGAAATTGGCCTTGCTCTTGGAGTTGCTGACAAACTGGAGGTAGCAGCCCTCTGAGCAGAGGGAGTCCCTGTATTCCTCCTCTGTGATGTCAAGTGAACGTCTGACTTTAGCAAAGACTGGTTCTGCAAATGTCTGCATGTCAAACCCCTGGAAGGCAAGAATTAGACACAGGCCATGTTAAGTGTTTTCACTGACTTGCCTATTCACACCAAACATAAAGATGATTGGGTGCAGTGGACAGCACTGTCGCCACACAGCAAGAAGGTTCCGGGTTCGAGTCCCGGCTCAGGTACAGGATCTTTCTGTGTGGAGTCTCCATGTTCTCCCTGTGCTTGCGTGGGTTCTCTCTGGTACTCCAGCTTCCTCCCACAGTCCAAAGACATGCAAATGGGGACTAGGCTGATTGATACTCTAAACTGACCGTAGGTGTGACTGTGAGTGTGAATGGTTGTCTGTCTATATGTGTTGGCCCTGCGATGGACTGGCGACCTGTCCAGGGTGAACCCCGCCTCTCCCCCACGACCCTTAACAGGAATAAGCGGAAGACAATGGGATGGGATGGGGGATAAAGATAATTGTTTTCTTGCAAGAATAGCAGGATTACCAGTTGAATATGCATCTGTAACTATACTCTGGTTCCAAAAAGAATCATTAGTGTGTCTGGGTCAATTTAAAAAGAAGAAAATTCCATACATTGCAGTTCCCTTTCTGTGTAATGTATTGGTACATCCATGTGGTTGGCTAGAACATCTGTTCATAAAGATTCTGCGTTACCTCAGGGAATAACCCTTCTTGGGCCAACTGAAGAATTCCCAACACAGGAATAGAATGTGTTACCTCATATTTAACTACAATTAGAAAGTTAGAAAAAGCAGTACATAAAGCATTGAAATGAAGGGAAAAGAACCTGCAATTTGTTTATGAAAACAACATCTGAAACATCCCCTCTCTGTGTAATGGATTTAAGGAAATGCACCATCAGACATTACACACACAGACCCCAGCAGATCCCTGCTGTGTTAATTCAAAAGTGTCATATGACTCTTACATGCATTGACTGTAGGTCTGCATTTTGATCATGTAGAGCAAAGACATTGTGGGCAATTCTGAAAAGTGCAGAGCCAGGACAGATGTTATTGCTGCTACCATCCAAATCAGGACTCTAAGCCCTTTTAGTAGATTGGCTGCATCCTATCTACAATATTCATTAAGCTGCTAAATAAAATGATTTTCACTCTTATCTTTAATCGCAACAAAAAGATAAAAAGCTGCAGGACATCATAAAAAAATGTGTTCTTGACAATAAAAAACATTATCAGACAATGATGTTGTCGGATGGAATCAGATACTTGCCTCATGGGTTTGAGTATCCACTGCCTTGAAGTGCTCATCTGTTAATGTATCCTGAACAGAAAGTTGAGCATTTATGAATAACTTCATGTCTGAAATGCTTCATTCTTTATAATCCCACCAGTTGTCTCTACTGGAACCATTCTTCACCTGCTCTGTTGTGTCTCTAGATTTCTGAATGGAGGCATGCAGTCCTTCTTTAATCATGGATGTCAGATGGTAGAACTCGTGGTCCGGGTTGATCTCAAACACCCCCAGCATCCTCCATTGTTGTCTCAAATGCCACCAACGTCTTCGCCTGGTAGCTCGAGACGTGCCAGCAGACTTTCTCTGCGCCATCTGTGACACCATGGAGACAGCAGTGAGACACCAGGTGGACCAGCTACAAATTCTCATTTGACTCAATAACTTGGCCAATGTTTTCCAAACAATTTAATGAGTTCTATCATTCGTTTCAAATCTTATTTGATGTCGTGGATGGTAAATTTTTACGCTTTAGGTCATGGCTGTCTTATGATAGCCACATTGTTACAATGTTTGTGTCTTATTTGCTCTTGTCAGAATTAGTTGTTTTAAAGCATTTTCCTCTATTCCCTCCTTTTATTGGTCAGATGTGTCCACAATGCAATAGGTACAATAGCATCCTCTTGTCCTGATTTATAATTCTTAGTGCTGATCACATATTCCATGTTACAGAGAGATGATCTATTTTCTCAGCTTAAGGCTTTTTCAAGATGTATTTGCTCTTTATTAAAGTTATCTTAATTAAAATGTGTTTAGTCCGTGGAGATAAATGCATCATTAATCAGTTACCCAACACAAACTCACATAATAATTAGGTGTTGCTAAATATAAAATAGGAGTAGCCAGTGAAAACTGCTGCATAACTTAGCTTAATGAATAAAATGACATCTTGCTAACATCAGGTCCTTTTAGACTGATGAGTAATGGAGGTAATAGGGTCAACGTTAGGGCTCGTGCTTTGTGTGTGTCTCTAAAAACAAACACATTCAAAAGGACTGGGTTACAAGCAAAACATATATAAAGAATTTCTTTTAGTCCTTATGAATTACATATAGCTGCAGGAAACCAATTCAGAGAACCCACAATTCAGACAGACTCTGTAGCAAGTCACAAGAAATGAAGGCTTGGATCATTAAAAATACATAAAATCAAGGCTACAGCAAACATCTCATTCACACAGTGTTAATAACGTGTATGTTCTTTTACATGATAAGAGAAAATTCATTATTATAATTGTGTTGATCCATCTATCCCTCATTTTCTATACCGTTTATTTGTCCTTTTAAAAATGTCTAAGTTTGCATATATTTACAGTTAAAAATAGATAAAACAAAGATTTGATTCATCAAACATATGGCATCACAATGTAGGCAGTGTAAGTGAGTCAGGACTTTTGGGAAGACTGGCCAAATAGATGTGCTTTGAGAGAGAGAGAGAGCGAGAGAGAGAGAGAGAGCCAGAGCGAGAAAGAGAGACCCTTAGATGCCATGCACTTCATCGCACCCCAAACACAAGAGTTGAGCCCAGAAAGAGGTCCCCTATGTAAACATCCTAATCAAATAAAAGTTTAGTGACCTCAAACTAGCTCTTAATAAAGGATGACAGAAAAAAATCATGGCATCTACAAGAAATCAGAACATGTGGTCGATGATGGAGGATGACATAGAGATGTACTTCCTTCTTCAGTGTAAAACATTTGATATAATAAGGAAAAACAAGAGAGAAATAATAATGTGGTCCATCCCATTCATAAGCACACAGCAGCTCACTACCTACAACTGTAGTTAATTCTAACAAGTAGACGCCAACAAACTGTCATGACAAGTCTGCAACAATACTCTTTGAACTGGGTGGAGAGATGCCAACTTGTTTTCCAGGACTAGGAAATGGCATTGACTTCACATAACCCAGAGAGGCTAAATGGAAACTAGCATACTGCATTAAGATGCTGAAATGGCTGTGATAATCTGAAACAAAGCAGAAGGGTCCTTCAGAAAATCTGCAGTGGCTCTTACCTTGGGATCCTGGCTTCAAATAGACAGATCTGTATGTCTGTATGTATATGTGAATGAGAAGAGCCTGCTCTTTATATATAAAGAAATCCCTCCCACTAGAACCGGTGCTGCATTCCAGGCTGGTTAGGCAAGCTCTGCAGGGTGTGTCACATGCAAAAGAAAAGGAGTGTGACCCCTGTGGGTACGCTGAAGCTAGCAACATGATGAAGAAAAAATTACCTGTCCGTCGAAGCACAAATCACACACTGTACACTTTGTTCTGTCAGTGTCCAAAAAAAAAAAAAAATTCCTCCAAAGTATAGCTGCTCTGCTGCAATTGGATAGGGGATGGTATTTCCTGAAGGAAAGAGGAGGAGTAGGAGGAGGAGAAGGAGGTGGACAAATGAACTCTCTGGATCAAAATGAGCATTAAACCTTTACATCATGTGTCTCTTATTCACACAAATTCACTCAAGTCTGTTTTGAGATGAACCTATTGCAAAACTGCTGTTCTTATACTGGCTGAATAAATTCCTCTGTGCATCTGGAATTCTGAGTATGCTCACAAGTATCCTCAAAATGAAAAACATTAAGGGCAGCTAAAGTGATGACACTATTGCTATCGTCCTACTTACAATTGTACAAAATGAATGACGTAAAAAGAGGAAACTTATTTCCTCCTATGGTTTTGGCACTGAAAGTTTCCACTAAATCCATTCATGTCTCCAGGTTTTCCAACAGCTTTGAAGTTGAAATTGATAATAATTTTAAAAATATTCTGCAAAAAAAAGTGCATACATGAAGGACTAATTTCCTACCCTTCAAATTAAAATACTTCGTACAGCCCCAGGAGATGACAACAATCACGGGTAAACCTGCAATGACACAAATGGAGTTGATATTTGCTCCATTCAGAAGGGAATGAAGCCGAGAATGAAACTGCATTTCCACAGTTGGGGATGATGTACCAGAACAGATGCCCCTGAAGGGAGAAGAAGGAGCGGCTACCAAGATGAACAGGCGGACACTACCTACCTAACACTACTGTAAATAGGGAGGACATCAGTGTCACTTTACACGTCACTTGCTGCATAGTCAGAAGATATCCTGTTTATACAGACTGGGAGGCTGCATGTTCACACGTTATGCCATAATACATAAGAATAAAAGTTGAAACGTGAAAAGCTCATTCACCACAGAAAACAAGATTGCGCTGACTCATGTCTGTGTTAAACTTAGCTAGCTGTGCTGAGATGGGAAAAAAAACATTAAAAACAAAAAAGGAGGGAAAGTACATTTTGTTGATGCACTGTATTGTAGAAAAAGTGTACGAAGTCAAGCGCGAAGCTAATTAACAATTTTGTAAATTGTGTTGTTATCTAGTTGCTATAACAGATTGAGCTAATTATCAGACGACCGAAGCTGGCGAACACAGCTAACCGAGTTTGTCCACTGACTACGACGTCCTAAAAGTTCCCTCGTAGACGTGTTATACCCCGTTTTAATTTGTGGAAAACACTGGAAGTCAACACTTTCCACAAAGAAGAAAGGACTGGTAGAGATACTCTCTATCACAACGTATGCGTTACCGTGTGCTTAATAGCCCCTCCTCGTACCTGGGTGTATGTTGAGCATTTAACCATCATTGTTGCTCCGCGACACCACGATCTGGACCTCAGGTAGTCTGAACGGAAAAAGCAGCTATTGGCTAAACATCTGTGCTGGGGTCCAGTAGTTTCCTCTTTTGCTGTGACTTGTCGTTGTAGCTCTGTCTTTGTTTAATCTAAGTGGTTGCTTGGTTTCTTTTGTTATCTAGATTCGTTATTGACCAACAGCACTGAGAGCGCAGTAACTGTTGGTCAAAAAACGTCGCTTGGATATCCAACCCGCAGTAAGGACGTGAAGATCCTGCATTTCACATAGGATAGTCCTGCACTCCACATCTGATCGGAGGACTACCTTGCCTCTCTCGGGCTCTCTGTATCTTAGAAGTCTGATGTGTTTTTCTCAAAGAAGACAACAGACTATTGGCCTTGAACCTGTTAGTTGTTTTCAAATTGCTGTGACAATAAATCTTATATTTTGCACATCATTTGAAACTGCATGCTACGCTGAACAGGCAACTCTCAACAGAATAAGTTATTAAAAAGGACAGGTCCACCACCACTCCCGGTACACTTCCATACAACAGGAGGGGGGGGGTTCAGCTTCTTGCAGTGTCCTGACTTATAATTATGACATGTATAAATAATGTTAATGTAAAATTAATTGTCAACAGTATAGTTGACAAAAGCTTGTATTAGTATGCAGTTTCCCTCATGGAACACAAACTGTTCCCCTGCAACTACAATTCAGATTTTTCCAAGGTGTTCCATTTGGCCTGGCTGATAATGGCCCAATAATGATGTCAGTACAAATCAGAGACTTTTGCATCCATGAGCTCAAGGATGAACTCCAGTATGCAAATCAATAGTGATGATGCAACAGTCAATGGCTGAGATGTGATGATGAGATCTACGGCTTGACTAATACTGTCTGTCATGGGGTCAAACAGAGAAGCTGCAAAGTTTTTAAACCTTTTAAGCAAAACAAAAAACAACAACAAAAGAGCTGAATGTGGTAGACACTTTTATTTCTCTGGGTCCTGATTAAAAAAAAACAGTTCAAGTATACAATACCTTATTAGATTATAAACACTGCAAGTTGCTCAGATTTAGCTGGTTATTTTGGCATCAAATATTCAAGTAAAATCTTAAAGTTGTTTTAACATGACAAGAAAACATTAGGGTTTGTTTTAAATTTCACAACTGAAATTCATCAGAAGGAAATTTCAATATATTCAATGCTGTAATTCAGTAGTACTCAAACATTAAAAATTCAGGCGATTATTGCACACATGAATAATCAGTTACTAAAAATATTCAAATTATTATAACAATTTATGCGTCTCTATGAGATTTATAATGGCAAACATCTTTACTGGTTAAAACAAAATCCGCCAGAGACACATGGCATGTTACAGAAACAACGGTTAAATGTATATTTAGTTATAGTTTAAAATACCACTGAATTACCAGCACTGAAATTTGTTAGCCGATATTAGTTTGATCTTAAAAAAATATCAACGTTGAAAACATGGAAGTGACTGCAAATGAAGACATACAAGTTATTCCCACATGAGAAATACTGAGGTTTGCCAGGAAAAACTCATTTTCATTTAATTAAATTGGAGAATTCATCAAATGATGCAGCACCTGCAGTAAAGCTGGTCCAAGGTTGTTCTGGAGTGTAATACTGGCTGGTTTCTTGGGGGCAGGGGTGCGCCTCAATTTAGCGGCATCGATCACACTTGATAGACGCTACAGTTGGCATTAAAACTCTGCTGTGTTCATGTTCATTTGCAGATAAGAAATGACACCTGAGGACTGAAAGGCTGAGAAATGCTGTTAGTCAGTAGCATGGTACAGTGGCATTGGGGCAGCACACCTTTAATGCTGTGCTGCACCTTGGGAAGTGAAGTCCTGAGTCTTGGAGCTTCGTGTCAGCAGTTGCTCAGGTGGACGCAGGAACACAACCATCACAGTGATATTATCGCTGGAGCCGGCATCTTTGGCATGAGCTACCAAATGTTGTGCCACTCTCAGACCAACAGCCTCCTCTGTCACTTCTCCCTCTGTGTCACCACGTTGCTTCAGTGCATCCAGGACCAGAAGTGGAACCTCTGAAAGTGTGACAGCATCAAAGAAGCCATCGCACGCAAGCAACACATAGTCCTCATCCCCACGCAGCTGGATTGTTGAAGAGTCAGAATCTCCAGACACGTAGGGCTTCTGGTCAAAGTCACCTGAATGGTGAATGGAATGGCAGCAAGAGCAGATGCAGAAACAACTGTTAGTGAATTTGTGAGAACACAAAAGCTAGGATGGTTTCCACCAGTATACTGCAAGTGTGGTAACTAATGAATGCTACACCTCTATCCAACTATCAAAACTCATGGATATTAATTATTCGGTGTGATATCTAAAGAGGACTCTGAATACATGTGCACAGTTCTAAAGGAGCAATATATTCAAAATTATATGCCAAACAAATTAATCAAAACACTGAATAAGGTGTGCAATTGGAGAAGTGGCACGTGTCTACCAGTCCCTCCTTACCCCAACTTACCGATAGCTCTGGAGACAGCATAGGTGCCATTAACACGCCAGCAACCCATGAAGGTGATGCAGCCACCAAGATCCTCAATTCGCTGTTTCTCATCCTGGACAGTGATAGACGAAAAGACATTCTCTTGTCATCAACTCTATTCAAACACAGCAGCTGGAGGTAAACTGTGTCATAATGTGCCACAATAAATCACACTCCAAAACAAAATATCGTGACATATTCAGTCATTGGTTGTAAATATATTCATTTCTAGGTTGTGGGAGAACTTCAATTCCATACAATCCATATGATTGTAAAAAGTCCATCACATTGGCTCTCAGAGGTCTGGCATCTATGAAGATACATACAACCCAAACCAGCAGTCATCCACTTCCATCTATTTGTACTTGCCGTCCAAATTCTTTATCATTTAGTTACAAAACTACTTCTACTAGATCAAAAGAAAACACAATTTACAATCTCCCTAATGGCCTTTCATAGTTATATTGGAATTCCCCCAAATTAAGGCAGTGCAGAGATACCTTCACACTGGATTCACTCACTGTTAAACCATCATAATCCATCTGAGAGAAACTCTGAGTGAATGACAATGTAAATATGCTCCTCCAAGTGGTTTCCGGTGATTGTCATGTGCTCATATTCATATGCAGCATATTTTACCAATCTTTATAGGTTTATAATATTTCAGACTGTCAGAAATTTAACAATTAGAATTTCTTCCATGTTATTTTTTTAAGATTTATGTCTGCAGTTAGTTATCTCCTCTTCTGCAACAGACTGGAATGTAAAATTAAAAAGCAAACTGTACTAAGACACAAGCCTGCTTATCCTTATCCATCCATTTTCTTCCGCTTATCCTGTTCAGGGTCGCGGGGGGGCTGGAGCCTTTCCCAGCGGCTTTCAGGCGAGACGCGGGGTTCACCCTGGACGGGTTGCCAGTACATCACAGGGCCAACACATAGAGACAAACAACCAATTCAGAGTATCCAATCAGCCTAGTCCCCTATTGCATGTCTTTGGACTGTGGGAGGAAGCCAGAGTACCTGGAGACAACCCATGCAAGCCACCCTCCCCGCGACCCTTAACAGGATAAGCGGGATGGATGGATGGATACTCATATAGTTCTGCTTGTCAGGATGAATCCAGTAAGTCACGCTGGACGTACTAGATGTTTACTGATGAAAGGAAACGGATGAAAGTCTTTCAACTCCTCTGAAAGCATTTACATGAGCTCATGATTCAAAGTACATCTCCTCAAAATGTCTGGCTAACCTACTCATGGTAATATTTGGCCATAAAAATGAGCAGAACAATTATAATATATTATAATAATAATAATATTCTGCCCCTTTGGGAGGGAGGGAGGGCAAAAATTAGAAACCCCACATCAGCACACCTTGATAATAACCCTGTAGTTACATTCAAACATTTCTAGCAGAGTCAATCAAACCTGAACAGGGATATTAACTTGTGGAGCTGCTGTAGTGGCAAGTGAGTGTGTGGCATCATATCGCACCTCTCGGTCTGGTTTATGTGGATCCATGAGGGTTACAGCCTCTCCCTCTCTGACCAGCATTGCCTGAGAGTCTCCCAGCCAGGACACAGTTAGTTCCTGACCCTGGATCAGCACCGCAACACATGTCGTGCCACTCCGCAGACGCTGACCACACACACACACACACACACACACACACACACACACACACACACACACACACACACACACACACAATGCAAGGTACCAGCCTACTCATCAGGACCAATTAGGAGTTCAGTATCTTGTTCAAAAAGCATTCCATGCCAAATTCTGAGAACTAAATAAGATTATTTTTTCTGTGGCAGCTTAAGTATAGAAGCTGTAGTACTGTGGCTGCTGGCCATGGTGGGCATTAGCAAAATGACAGCGGCAGGAGCTGCTTGTGGATATGTGGAGGTACACACAAGGACTTTCATTGATGTTCTTACATGCATATACAAAGCATGTTTGTGTCTGTCGGGGATGAATTTTGTTGGGTAGTTTTGATTGCAAACTGCTCAAAGTCTTCTGTTGCTGTCAAACTTTATCTTTTAAAATGATGAGGAATATGCAACATACTTTGTAAAAATCTTACAATAGAAACTTGGTTCAAGTGAAGGGACAGTTACCATCATTAATGTTCTTTTGTGATCAACATTTTTGCTCAGTAGAAAAGGAGAGGTGAGAGAACCCTGATACCTTTCCTGCAGCTTGTAATTTTTAGAGATCATCTGTTGCATCTCAATTTGCAGTGAGCTGGAACAAGCTTGTGAACTAATGGAATGAGGGCTCATTGCAGGACTGGTCATTATACTCTTTCTTAACTACGTGTACCTAATAAAATTGTAAATGTACATGCAGGGTGTTGCTGTATCAGTACCTCTCTCTTGGCTTTGCCTCTGAACATGTCATCAGTGAGTGTGAAGGCTGTTTTAAAGGCTGTGGCAGTGTCACTCTGCAGTGTCTCCTGTTTACTGAGAGCAACATGAAGGTGAGTGGCAGCGTAAGAAGCAGCTTCTACGCCTCCGTGGCCATCAAACACAGCATAGTAGGCACGATACACCCCATCCTGGACAAAGGCAGACAGAAAGATACATTGCATCCATTTTGAGATACTGCTTTAAGAACAAAAGTAAATGGGTAGGGGGGGGGGGGGGGGGCTTGTACCTGGAAGCCAAAGAGCTGGTTGAATTCAGCAAGAGCTACATGTTTGTCCTCCATCTTCCTCCTTGTGTTCTTTATGGCATAAACAGAACAGCGGAGGAACTGAGTAGGGGACGGAGGGAGCTCAGGGAGGTTTTTATTCCACTCCAGTGCTACGCCTATAAGCTTGCTGAGGAAGAGCCGCTGGACTGCCTCAGACTGAAGCACTGAGGGTTAGATACAATAGAGAAACATACATCAATCCCAGTTTGTTGGTGTTATAACTGAAGGCCTTTCATAGCACATCTGTACCCAATAGGAACAGCGATACCTCATTACAGTCATGAAACCAAAGTAAAAACAGAGGTATTACCTGGTATTCAACATGGTATAAAAACATCTCATTTGCTATGGCAGACCTCTTTGAATTTCAGTTCTTCGGCTATGTAACGTAGCATGAGGGTGACACAACTTGAAAATTTCTTCTTTGCCATTTATGTTGATTTTAATTGAGTTTTTACTGAAGCATACCAAGTGTATATCTGCTGAGACCTCCTAAAAATCTGCAATACATGGAATTCTCTAGGATGCGACTGCAAATAAATACCCCAGATCATCAGGATTTGTTTGGACTGCTATCCAGGGGAGAAGAACAGTGGACAGATCCAAAGCAGGAGCAAGAGAAATGAATGGGGCTACAAGCTAAGCTAATTGCTAGGCAAACCTACCGTTCCTGCAAACCATCTTGCACACATATGATCTCTTTAACAAGATGGACGAGGTTAGTCTGAGGGTAATGCCACAGCAAGGCGCAAACACCTGATGCTGGTAAAAAGACAGGAGAACACTGACTGTATATTATGTTAAAATGTGCATTCTGTCCAGTAGCCATCAAGAAGTAGCTACTGTCTGACAATATGAGCCATCTTCTAACAGCAAGTTTTTCTTACACCAGCCAAAGTGTGTGGTTGACTCATATCTTTTACGCTCAGAAGAGAAAAACAGCAGAACAGAACTGCAAAACTTCTCTTTAACTTGCAGATTGGTGAATCAAATTCATCTGCCACTTGCCAAAGTCATTTTGCAGGTGGCAGGTGCCAATTTGGAAGCCTGGCTATGCTCTCATGCTGTTTGGTGTGACAGGTATTTCAGTAAAGCCGCATGCACAATATCAGGGCCCTGGCTTGCCAAGATGAAACAGAGCCCTAATGATGATATCATTCACATATGTGTTAATCCTGCAATTATGTGACATGGCTGTTCATCAAAGATTTTCAACTCAAGTAGATGATAAAGCAGGGTATGCTTTAGGGTTGACTACCTTGTTATTGACAACTCACTACCTATGTTGTTATCAATCCTTTAATCCACTCCAGTTCTATAGAATGTATAATGGAAATGCCTCTCATTGTACTACAATACAGCCCAAATGCAGACTACAATACAGTCCACAAATCTACATAAGTGTAACACTTACACATTTCCTGTCCTTCTTCCTGGTGGGCCTGAGCTTCCTGTGGGCAGTGAAAGGGTGAGAGGTCGATCTGAAGCAACTGGGACAAAGCTGCCTGGCACAGGAGACTTCCAAGTCCGGAGGGAACACCCCTAAGACAACACACACCAACCAACGAAATGAGTAACAATATGCTGTATGTAAGACCGTGACAACATGTTCACATCATTATGTGATGACACCAAGTTTCATTATTTTACACACACACACACACACACACACACACACACACACACACACACACACACACACACACACACACACACACACACACACACACACACAAGTGTCTTAATGTCTGCAATCCCCACCAGTTACAACTGAAGGAGCCTCTTGGATTGGAGGTGAAACATCTTCAAAAACACTGAAACAAGGCCAGTTGCCTGTGATGTAGCACTTAAGAGAATGAATTCTAACAATCTTATCAATATTAAATTGGAACTCCTTTATCAGAATGAATTAAATATTTACCAACTGACTCAAACAGGTCAAATATGACAGATAGACTTTTTTCTCTTCAGAGTTACAGTTCTGTCAGTGGAGAGAACAGGAAATGGGCAAAACAATGGTATTCCTGCAGACCCAAGGTACAGTAAAGTCTTCCTGAGAGGCGCACATCTGAGAAAAACAAGAGCCCAACAGCCACAGGCCAGTCATTGGCTTTCTTTCTAAATGAACTGAATATTTTTAACAGAATTTTTTGAAAACTGGCAAAAGGAAAATTGCAATTAGGGCTACACAATTAATTTAAATTGGATTAATCGCAATATGGTTAGAGAGGTGCAATATTTGTTCAAGGCTAATTGTGTTTCAAAATAGCATTTTAAAATAAATATTCTAGTGCTGCAGACATTTCCTACCAACACATCATCTTCTACTGACTTAAAAAAAAAAATCTTGCTAACATTCACGTAAATAAATATCACACCACACATAATTTTTATGATGCAAAATATAACATTCCCTCTCATATCACAAATCACATTGCAAGACACACTATACTGCATGTTTCTAACCAAAGACAAAAACTATTGACTCAGTCAATATTGTTATTTTAGCAACAATTCTGATTATTAGGAGGCTGATAACCCATACTCGTCACCAATGTTCACTTGCATGGCAAAATTTTGGTGCTAAAATTAATAGCAATAGAAACCACAACTTGTACATGTATAAGGCAGGTTTTTTTATTTACAATTTTAAGAGTAAAATATGAAAAATCAAATTTAAAAAAGAGCATTAGGTTTAACCTTTGAATATTCTGAGAAATATAAATAATCATTGATACAATATCTCACAAAATCCACATTTTCAGGAAGAATATTTAAGTGTGAATTTCCCAGCAGTTTTTGAATTAAATGAAAAATACAACTGCTATCTCAAAATTTTACAGAATAATAGATATACATAATTAAAGCTGCAAGCAGCGTTGTTAGGGCCTGACACCAGCCTGAATCCAACGGTGTATTGGTCAAGTGTGTAGGCCTTGTAGTTTAGGAGATAGAAGCCTGAGACAGAACAGAGAGTGAGAGCAGAGCTGAGAGCTGGCCCTTTAAGAACCCCTCCCCCACTGCTCTGTCTTTGATCTCTGCTAGAGTGGAGAGCAGAGGAGGATCTACAGAATTGGAGTGTGTAAAAGTGGAATAAGTCGGCATACGTTGGTCAAAAGTGACACATAATACCACTATTTGTAGGGATTTTTGTCAGGAATGCAGTGGTGTGTTTGTTAAAGCTGTGGGATGTATGGTGTAGACGTGAGAAGCGTTTGTTTGACAATATGTACCCTGAGAGGACACGGTCTCCCCATAGGCTTCCATTGTAAGCGTGAAACGTGTCTCCCCCAATTTGACGGCTTATAAAATCAGAACCAAGTAATTCATATAAAAACTTTTCATAACTTTTAATCAGCACAGTTGGGAGAGTAATGTGTGAAAGTTTGGAAGCGATACCATTAATGACCTAGGAGGAGATAGATTTTGTTCGGGGAGTAAAAAAAGTCCTCATTTTGACAGTTTTGTCCAATTTGTGGACATTCTGTTGTAGATAGGTGAGGGGTCAGAGCGTATGAGTTTTGCGTCTTAATGAGACGAGTCCAACGGTGTTGGTCCCATGTTTGTGGGACATTCGTGGGAGGAGTTATAGTGCTGCAAATTATCAAAAATGATCTTTTAGTTGTGCGGCTCCCTAGTCGTTGCTATAGACATTTTTAGGGCCTGAGCCTGAAGGTACTTCAGGCGAGGACCCTATTATGTTTGCTCGTTGTTTTTTTGTTTTTTGATTAGTGAATGTTTAGCCAGACCACACAAGTGTGCCGAATTTCGGCGAATTTCATGCATATTCAGGTAGTGAAATTGGATTATGCGCGTTATGTGCATTATGCGCATATTGGGCGCGCTCATTGACAGCAAGAACAGTCCAGTATCAGGTTTTGAATGGGTGTGTATGTGAAAACCGGCTCCAGGCCGTCTGGCTGAGCTGCCTCATGGGTGTTGGGGGGGCTGGGACACTGTTTAGTGTGTGTTTGTAGTGTTTTTAGTGCTGCTAATGTGTTGCTCTGCCGAGCAAACATAATAGGGTCTTCGCCTGAAGTACCTTCAGGCTCAGGCCCTAATAACAGAAAAACAATAGTGTGAAAATGACAAGTATCAAAGTTGATAATCAGCCAAAACTATAAAAATTGATCCCTAACAAAAATACAAACATCCAAGCATTCTGCCTCCTCTCATCTCTGTCAGACTGAAGAATCTTTATAGCTGACAAACAATAGAACATGTTAAATTTCTTAAAGGTTAAGTATTTCCCCAAAAATACACCTGGCATCCCAGATATGATCAACAGGAGGAAATGGGTATTTGTTAAAGACTCTACATGATTAATGTGGCATCCAGAGAAATACTGAAGCTTCACATTTGACAACTTGGTAGCAGCTAATGTATTTCCCCCTGATACCTGCCTTGTAATGACACTGAGGAAGAACCCTCTAATGCGGGATATTATTAGATTGCAGCTCTCTGGTTGACTTTGCAGTTTTACTTCAATGTTTGTCAGCAACTTGGATTTTGCCCACCTCTGCAGTATAAAGCCGTCAGCAACGGGCATGGGCAGGAAGAGATGAGTGGCCAGGAATGTGAGAAATGCAGACATGTATGCGCGCGCGCACACACACACACACACACACACACACACACACACACACACACACACACACACACACACACACACACAGCAGGCTTAAAAGGCTCCAACTAAACTTGTTTGGTTTCAATTTAATGCATCACAAAATTTAACCAACTTTTCAAACAGCCAGATGAGCAAAATGCAAATGTATGAATATTTCTATCTACTAGGCTGCTGAGGGTTTGTCTGTTTGACTGCCAGTAGTGCTGATTCACTCATCGCCATTTTGACAAGTTGTTTTGTTTGTGTTTTCGTGTGTGTGTGTGTGCGTGTGCATTTCAGAGGCACAAAACTAAGACTGCCCTCCATCTGAACTCATCTCAATTGCTAAATGTGAAAGAACAATTAACACACCTTCAGCCACAGAAGAGTGTTAATCAGTGGAGTGTTTGGTTGGAAGGAAAACCTGCATACTCACGGCCCTCCATGGCACATGGTTGCCCACCCCTGCCTAAGCCATGAGGATGTTTGGGGGCTTTATACAGAAATAAACATCCTAACTCCTTGCCCTATCTTTATATAAAAATAGGAAAAATCACATTGCTGTGTCTTAACCTCTCTGGACCTGAAAAATCCTGAATACAATTTTAAACTCGAATCCTCTTATAAAGCACTTTCACATGTTTAAAAGCTACACAAGACTGCATGCATGATTGACAACTGTTGTAAAGCTGTTGTAACGTACAAGAACCATTTTTGTGTTATCTCAGTCTTATCAAGGTGATATGTTAACATTTTGATACCAGACATGTGGTCAATTTAGCCATATAACACTTGGAAATGTGCACAGCTACCGAATGGCTAAAGTTAGCTAGCTAACCAGAAAAAATAACATTGACAGAATATAAACACTCAACTATGGCCTGCAAATTTCAAAGTATCATCATATGGTTTGTGTGGTAATTTTTCATCATATTTCTATCTTAGTTTCCATACAGACTTAGTAGGAGTGCTGCTAATTAAGAACAGGGTCTATGTAATCCTTAACTTAGGATTCTACTTAAATTAAAAACTTAAGTTCAAAGCAAATTACTCAGAAAGCATGGTCCTGTAATCGTTAAATTCCAGTCATAAGGGTATCTTAAAGAATTGCCAATTTCCGCACTGAGGGACGAATAAAGGTATATTTTATCTAATATCATTTTTCCTGAATACACATAAAAAGCATTTTATTGTCGTACCAAATTTCTCAAATGTCATCCTGAAGTTAGAGAAGATCAGATTTCAGATTTGGAAGGTTTCTGTAATGAGGCCCCTGGTAACGAAAGGAGCAGCAGTGAAGTATACCAGACATCTGAAATCTCTGAGGATTTCTGAAAGCCTGTTATTTACCAGAAATGATGCCCACCCCTAATTATGCATCATTGTGAAATAAAGGGGAGACATATACAGTACCTCCAACTGCACAACGCATGCATGCACTTTTTTGACCCAGGATAACCCGCTAATAAAGTCGCAAGTTGCTCTTGTTCGCACTGCAAAGAGACATTGAGTTGGCTTTGTGTTTTCTTTAGCTGGTATGTCACATTTGATGTTACAAAGGCAGTCATCCCACTAAAAGAAGAGATCAGTGTTTTCAAAACAGCATTGAAGTGTAGTCGGTGCATGCAACCTTTGGTAGCTACAGTAAAAGCAGCATGGTAGACAGTGTTGGTGTTTCTGATGCACAAAGAGGTTGAATTTGTTGCTGAAAAGCAAACAAGCAACTGAAGTTACCAGCAGGTGACAAGCTTTTATTGTCTCCATGTATATTGTTGACAGTGAAGCTCCAACTACTCCAAGATTAGAAACTGCATGCAAATGACTAAGTTCACCCAAGTTTGGTGTTCCCATCAATGCCAAATTCTGCTTAGGTCCCTAAATTAGCCAGGGTTGGCCCTGAGTAAATCAGTCAGTTTGAAGATTTATTCTCGGGTCCAAGCCTTGTCCACAGAGTCTACACATAAAACTACCGAAAGATGCAGGAAATATTTAGGCTTTACCTGGTGGCCAGCATCTTCAGGCCCAGATCCAGGCTCTCTCCCGGCACCTCCTCCAGGGAGACTCGGTGGCTCAGAAGGGCGACGGGCAGTGGACTGCCCTCCTCCAGAGGAGTTGGGAACTCCTCCACAAACCTCTTCAGGAAGCACTGGGCCTCCTCCCTCATTCTGCCGCCCCAGTTGCAATGAGCAATCAGGTAAACCGACTGTCAGGGCTCAAAGGTCACAAGCAGAGACTTGATGAGTGGAGTTAGCTGGAGCCATGTGAAGGAAAATAAGTGCAGTATTAGAAATCACAAATCCTTTGACTTGAACACTTCAATGAAACGTTCCCTGAATTCCCCTTAAATTTTTATTTTGAAAACTATTAATGCAGAAAAACTCTATATTTAGTATTTTAAAATCCTTATCCTTCAATAAAAAAAGATCCAAAATACTTGAATATACAAATACTTTAAATGTCTCAAGTCTCACTGTGTGAGACCTTGCGGCTTCATGAAACATCACATTTGTAATGACTTGATTTGACTTTATAAATATTTCTAAATATCATTCTCAGTTCTCAAGTCATTCTCTTGGGCCCCCTTAAAAATAATTCCCCCATGAACACAAAGTAAACTAACTAATCACTGGATGTAGCAACCTCTGAGCATCTGTCATTCTGCAAAGTGAAGTTCAAACATTCAACAGCAGGAAGAAAACGTATTTTGACTGGAGGGGGACTTTTAAGTGCGACGAGATTATGAGGCGTCCCACAGGATGTGAAAAATAAAAACGATGTGTCGTGTTTCAGTTGTAGATGAGAAAAGGGCACGGTCAAGAGTTTCACATCAATGTTGTTCACCTGTCTGATCAGTCATTCAGAATCACTGACGGGTTAGATGATCAGGAAATGCCAGCAAAACCTATTTAAAGAGCGTCTCGGCTAAAGGAAAGGGTGTGACATGGCCACGCCTCTGAAACTTAGCCGTGACAGCAGGACCCTCAGTGGCTGTTGCCCACCCTCATTGCCAGTACAGTGTAACAAAGCATGTGTTCACAGTTTATGCTGCCCGCTGTCCAAAAGGCGTTCAGGTAACTGCTTTACGTGCACGTATGTTCTCTCAACATCATCCATGCAACAATTTTCCAACCTGCTTGTTCGTTAAGGGTCGCCGGGGGACTGGAGCTTATCCAAGCTGATAGCATTGGGCGAGATGCCAATTCGTCGTAGGTGCCATCAGGAGTAATTGGGGGCTCAGTATCTTGCTCAAGGATACTTTGACATGGTCACCAGGGGAAGTGAGGATTGAACCAGCGACCCTTCGGTTGCCAGACGGCCACCTTACCTCTGAGCCATAACGCCCCTCTCTGTAGAGCATGACCCTGTAAAATGTTAACTTTATTTAGTAAGCATTCTGCCTCGCTAACAAAACACCGGTCGATTGCACGTAGTGCAGGTCCGTTAAGTCCAGGAGGTCCACATACGTGACAACTCTCGAGTCGAAGGCTCTGTTGTGTTTTTCCTGTCTCTTCCTGCACCCGTAACATGCTCGTTCTTCGGTCAGGCTCGTGTGTAACGCGACCAATGACATGTACAAACAAAATTAGGCATTTAACGTTCCACACACCATGAAGGTCTTCGTCCTCTTAGCATCAGGAAGTGACGAAACTGTTGCAGAAACCAGCAAAACATCTTCACCACCACCGCCAGACTTAAAACAGTCATTTTGGGGGTGAACGTTACAAACTTTGCAGAGCAGAAACAGCAAGCATGTCAAACGCGCAAGAGTCTACGCGTGGATTTACAGCGTCCACGATAAATCCACAAGTTACTCTTCAAGAACACGCTCGTTATAAAACAATGATGGACTGCTACTACAGACTACATTTAGTAGACAGAAGGTCGTCTCTTCATCTTACCTTTGGCTAGTCAAGATGCCTCTGTCTATAATCGAGCAGCTGGGGCAAACACGCCCTTCGGCGAGACACAAAGGAGAGAATCACACACTCCAGCCGGCTGCCGCCCACTTGATACAGCTATGACCCGTCTAACGTCAGTTCTCTGTCAGACCGGAAGGACGCGGTCAGTTGCTACGCTAAAATCCACTCGTGTTTAATTATCACTTAAAACATAGATGGCAGTTTTCATAGGTGTGTGTCATAATAGTGAAATATCGAGTCACGACACGAACGTAGCAGGAACTACGCTGACGGGGGACTCTGAACTTAAAATCTGGTGCCACTGAACAATTTGTAGTCAGAGTCAAGTCAAGTCAGAGCTGCCCAAAATGGGGCCCGGGGTCCCAATGTGGCCTGCCAAAATGTAAAGAAAATAGTTGGGGGGGGGGGGGGGGGGGCAAAAAAATAGCAGGCTTGATAATAAAAGAATGATTTTTTTTTAATTGTGTTAATCACTGCTTCTTTATGTGTGGCAGAATACTCTTTAAATATCACATACTTTCACAAACCTGTCTATTGTGATAACAACAACCTGTTAATATGTTGTAAGTGTGTAAATAAACTCAAACTCAATATGTAAGCCCTAATAATTACTTTTTCATAATTTTATCAGGTGGACGCATAAAATCTTTTCTTGCTGCTCATTGGTTTTGGGCATGATCATCAACTCACTGGGGAGAAACCCAGAGGGAGTACTGACTCCTTTCTCTTTGACTGACTACTGAATAAAAGAGTAACATTTACCAAGACATAACAACTTTGCAACCCTATTTCCTTCTAATGGGATGGGCAAAATGATTTGAAGGCCAAGTACGGCACATATTAGACACCATATACTTTCTTAGGTTCATCAAATGATGGCGAACAACCTAAAACCATAGATGAACTACTCAAGTTCAGGTTAGACTCAGTACTTCTAATACTTCTGATACAATTGATCTTGTATTTATAATTGTCCCATGATTATTTTTGATTTTTTTTAATAAGTTCTTTAATACAGAAGTTCAGTGAATAAGAAGCCATGAAAATGAATTGTGTCCAGTATTAGTGGTTATGTGTATGTTGAGGATTTTAGTGATGACAGTTCCTTTTAATAACAACTATTATTGGGACCACTTCAAGAAATTGCAGATGAGCTTTTGATATCCAGGAACTGACACTGACATAAAATATTTAACTATCTTTTGGGAATGTGGAACTTACATTGCCATAGGCTTAAAGTAAATAATTACAGCAAATCATTTTTAGTGAAAAATGTGCTGTCATCTCTTTTGACGGTATTATTACAGGAGAGTATGGAGGACTGTGCAAGAACTGATACAATTTTACAGGATGTAAAACTAATGAGCATGTGGAGGACAAGAAGGAAGAGACCTCCTGTCCTGGTTGTTATTCAAACATAGGAAGTCAGGAGGATGGACACCCACAACTCCAGTCATTAAAAATACTACAATGGACTCATGTCTGAAGGCTTCTTGAGGAAAAGAAAGATCAGACTGTCCCTCCTGAGGAGACTAGTCTTACTCAGGAATGTAATACTGTTAGTTGTTTTTTTTTTTAAATATTACATTTCCAAACAAAATAAAAAGCCTTTTATACTTTTTAGAAGTGTTCTGGTTATTTGCGTTGGGACAAGAATGGTTTATGTATCAGTCTACACCAGGGGTGTCAAACTGATCCAGTAAAGGGTCGTGTAGCTGCAGATTTTCATTCCAACCAAGCAAAAGCAACACCTGATTTGACTTAAATCAACTAAGCTGTGTCCTCACAGCTCATTTGTTGGATCAGGTGTTGCTTTTGCGTGGTTGGAATGAAAACCAGCAGCCACACGACCCTTTACTGGATCAGTTTGAGACCCCTGGTCTACACGAACGTTTGCAAAATGTTGAAGATTTCCCTTAAGGACAGAAGGACAACCTAAAAATATGCCTATGACCAAGGCTATCATTTTTGTTTAATACAGCAGATTATCAGAGATGAAAGTAGGATGAAACTCTCAAACAATAAAGTTTAATGTGAGATTTGTCTTGAAAAGTATAGCCAAATTTAAGGTGAGCTTGCTGAAAAGTTGTATAGTAACAAAATATTAGAGGATGCTTGTAACTGATACAGGGTTCACTGGTCATGGGTTGCAAAATTCAAATTTTGTGGCATGGACACAATTTGAACATCATTTTCAATATGAGCACAATTTTAAAGTTGAAGACTGATTACTGAGGGGAAAAAACACACTGATATGGAACCTTTGTGAAAGATCTGGTTTACTCAAGTGTAATTCATAATGTGTAGAATGCAGTTATGACATTTACAGTTTCATTGAATCTGTTAATCAGAGAAAAGGACACACAATACAAACAAACTACACAAAGTACGCTGCTAATGCAGCCATTTTGTCCTTAGGTTTTTTAGGGTTACCACGGCGTCCCCTACCACGCCCCCGTCCTCGTCTTGCACCCCCTCCCCGGTGCATGGGATGCCTCATAGTAGCATGTTTGAGCTCCACAAGATCCTGGAAGACAGGATCACAGAAAACACAGCCGGTGTGCTGGGTCTCGCCAGCGGGAAGTGGGGAGCGAGTCTTGTTGAAGTCTACTGCAACTAAAGAGGCATCACAGGCGTCACAGCTCTCTTGAGCAACCTAATGACAGAGAGAAGAGCTGAAGTCAAAGACCCTGAGCAAAACAAAGCAGCCAGAGTTATGGGCTGGCTCTTGACCTGCTTCATATTCCAGTATGTTCACGAGCTAGCCGCTAAATCTGTCTGTTTTTTAGAGGGTTTTTTTGGTCTGAAATCATTGACCAGATAAAATCAAACACCACACAATGAGAGCAGCGAGAGTGAATCAGAACAGCAGAAATGTGACTAATAAGCAGAAACTCTCTCTAAAGCTGAGTGGAGTTAAGTGCATTACACACTGTTATTTCATACATTATTATCTTCATTCTATCTATCATTCTCTCCCTCTTTATCTCTGTCCCCCTTGATCCTTCTGCATATCTGTCTTCCTCCATAATCTGTCTCTGCCCTGCTTTCCTCCTCTCTTTCCCCCTAACCGTTTAAAGCAGAAGGCTGTCCCCACTGAGCCTGGATCTGCTCGACTTTCCTGCCTGTTAAACGGAAGGTTTTCGTCGCTGCTGTTGCAGGATGTGCTTGCTCATGGAGAATTGTTGGGTGTAAATTCATTGAAGGAATGTGGTGCTAGACCTGCTCTACTTGTAGAGTGTCATATGATAACTTTTGCTGTGATTTGGTGCTATACAAATAAAATTGACTTGACTATCCGAAAGTACTGTATATTAATTAAAATCCACAGCAAAATACTTTAAATCAGATTGTCTTGACATAGGGAAAAGATGGAGGACCATTCTCTTACCTGCACTCTGTGTGCATGTTCAAAGAAGTGCACCACCACGTTGCACTTATTACAGGCCATCCTCCATTTTGGCCCAGAGGTTGGATCCAGCACCAAAACCCCACTGTCACACTCCACACACTGTCCAATACCCATAGAGTTGAGAGAGTGCTGGCAGGAAGGATGGGTACATTCATTACATCCCATACCTGTAAACAGCATTTGAAATATGAGGAAAGACAAAGGTTAGAAACATTTGATGAAACTGAGCTTTTACAGTATGTTAACATTGCAAACTAGTCTTGAAAGACAAGTCTTAATACAATAATATTAATGCAAGTGTTGACGACAGTCATGCCAGTAATTACAGTTTTTGATGCCAACTTTTTTTTAAACAAGTGTTGTTTTTCTAGGGAACTAGATTAATTAACCTGTTGTAAGCTGTTAAGATTTGTTATCTTGAGATAATAAGATAATTCCCTCGTTATCTTTAGATACCATCATTAAAAAGTTACAACAAAGTGCGGCTTTTCTCAGCTTCTGTAGTCTTCTTTGCTATAGTTGGAGCAAGGTATCTTTTGTGTTTGGCAGATAAACTCCATCTTATAAACAGCTGTTCAGGAATTAACATGAATTAGTTTCATTTTGGTTACAATCTAATTGGAGTGTAATCAGCAAAAGGCATGTCCCCGTAGCTGCAGATGAACTTTATATGTCATTACATGTTGTAATTTGGTAAAAAATTTATTTTCACCTTTTTTCATGTCTCGAAAAGGTGGGTTACTGAAGCAGTAGGGGCAGAGGGGGTAGCTCTTGCCCCTGGCTCCAGAAGTCCACAAAACCAGCTCAAAGTCATCCAGTGGACAGCGGAGCTCCTTGTAAAGCTTGATGGCTCCATTCTGGGGAAGGCTGTACGTCTCATCGCAGTGGGAGCAGTGGAGTCTGCTGGGCTTCGCCTGTAAGTACATGCAAGATTTGGGACTGGATGCCAGATTTTTACATTATGTGCTACAGAATATTCAAAACCAGAAGGCACCAGCAGAGTTCGGGAGAGGCGTTCCAATCCATCTCAATTTTTGTGGCCATAAATTTGTTTAGGCCCAATGGAATGAGAACATAAATACCTAGGGAACAAATCCTTATCCTCTGTAGGACAGCTGGCTTGGGAGGCTGCTCCCTTGCACTACAGAAACCATTATGGCTGTGTGAAGACCTCTGGAGAGAGATCAGAGGAATCCCATGTAGCCATGGGAGAACATGCAAACTACAAACAGAAATTGACTGGGACCAAAAGGACTTCATTCTGGAATCTTTCAGCTGTGAGGCAACAGTTCTAACCACTGCGCCAAATGGTTTCCCATAGCAAGTGTTGTCATTTGACAAAGGACAAAGTTAACTGGAAACTCTCAGCCAAACTTTTCGTCTTCTTTTTTTCCTTTGTATATAGTGCATCATATAAGTCCATATTCATATGACAAATTGGAGCCAGAAGCATGTATTTTATAGATGAAATATGTATATTGTATAAATTTTTTTGACTGGTATATTGTTTTTGTTACATGTTGTACAATTTTTTTTTTTTACTTACATCTATTCTAGATCAGTGTTATTTCCCTGAGCTTGCATGCATTGTGAACAATTTTTCCACTGAATCAAAGAAATATTTCTGATTCTGATGTTTGTCTACCAACTTTGTCTACTTTGTCCCACCAAAATCTTGTAACTGGAACAGAACATGAGCCATTAGAACATTCACCACTAGCATTGGCCTATGGCGATATCCTGAATACTCATGCTGCTGCTAATGCACTTAAAACCCTTTAGCATAATGGTATTTGATTATTTGGTACTGTTTTTCATATCAAGGCCAGTGGTTGTCGTGTATTAATCATCATATACACATGCCTTAATTTCTAAGGTTTTAGGAAACATTGTTTTTTCATTGCTGGCCAAAAAAGTTAACTCACTGACATTTAAATGAAATCTAAAACACAAAAAGTATTCAGTAAGTAGAGTAGGTAGGAGTAGAGTCTGAATAGTTTCTGAAGCCAAATGAACTCAAACAAACAACATGACCATTTTCCAAAAGCCACATATGCTTGATGACTGATGTGGAAGTTGCATGAAACTGGAATGACACAAACCAGACCAAAGTACATGGAGCTGTCCCGGCACATGTACGAAGAACGTCATTCCCTTGAGGTTTCCACCAAAATATACCACTTTAGCATCACAGGCAACCTACTCTGCATATTTAAGAACCAATGACAAAAAGGTCTGCAGCCTCATGATTCATTCATGACTGTTAGAGTGCTTGTGCTGTCAGTTGGAAATGATAATAAAGGGCAAGCATTACCATTTCAGAGCTCTCTCTGAGCTGAACTCTGGAGGTCAAACATCAAGTCCGACTGTTGCCTTGGTCATTACAATGTAAAAAACTGTTAAAAAGTACAGAACATTGATGACAAACAACACCCACTGTTGTATTATACGGTATTAGGTATGCGTTAATATGCATACAATTGTGATCATCATTGTGCTAAATCTTGATGTGTTTGCTTATGTATTTCCTGGCTAAAACTAGATTTGGAAAACTTTCAAGCTATTGTAACAGAATGAGAGACAAATACATATCCAAAGTTAAAAGTTCAAAAGATGCTCCATCATTAATGCCTATCCAGCCAATGCGATTAGAAGCCATAGTATACAAAGCAATGCGGCTGTACTACCCTTTAAAACTACAGATTTTGAACCTCTCATATCATATGATCAATTTTGAATATGTAAAATAATAGATTCATAAACTTTCATGAATCTTGAACTTTGATAAAACAGAGATCCTTAAACTGGTCAAGAAAATCTTCATCCTGGTATCCAGATCTCTCTTTGTCCCTCATCACTTGATGTCCAACTAAACGGACCCTTGGCCATGGCTCTTGACTGACCAGGAAAAATTCAGAAAGCAATTAATAGACAAATTCTTGAAAAAAATTCTCTCCAGGCAACTCTGACAATTGTCCTGTTTTATTTTGCATGCATTTGAGCGTTTCCCCCACTGATGATGGCCTAAAATATAACTGGAAGCAGCTGTGGTTCAGCTTTAGCTCCTGTTTGAGGTACTGAATGAAGTCTATAATACAGGACAACCCCAAAATCTCTCATGTCGTCAGGAGAAGAAGAGGAGGAAGAGAGGCTCTTCATCACTGGAAGATGTGGAATCCATCATGCAATCTATGTTATTGAACTAATGTGAAAGAATTTGTACAAGCAAGTATTTTGCATTTTCATGTCATTTATTCATCATGCCCCTACTGTGTCAGACCTTAATTTTGTTGCAGACAAACAGAAGTTGAGAAATCTACTATTTTATTTCTCTGTAAATGCTTATTTTATTTAATGAGCTTTAAAACTGATAAAATGAATAGCTCACTTCTAGCCATATCCACAAATCTCAAGAACATATGATTGGAGAAGCTTGCTCTATTCTTTCACAAGTGACAGTGAGAGACATCAAGCACCGTGTTACAGACTACTGGTAACAATTGAGGATGCATGCAAATGAAAGACAATGCTAGAGATTAAATATGGCACTGTTAGGACAGGACTTTTGATTGGGCTTACCTGGATGTACTTCATGAAGCGGTGGCACTTGCCACAGCGGGACAGGGGCTTTCCAGTGGCAGCAATAGGGGAAAAGGAGACCTCCATTAACTCATCCATGCCTGTGAAAGACATCCAAAATATATTGTGGGTGAATAGGACTGAAACTAATATCATACAGATTTTTTTTCCTGTCAGTTTATTTATGACTTCCTTTAACATTTCACTTCCATCTTCATGCCAGCTGCTGAATTTTCACACATCATTGCCACGACACTTCATAGATGTAATGTAACCTCCATATTTGTAACATCTCTGCCTGGGTGCAAGAGAAAATGAGATGATAGAATAATTTATAACTGATGCTTCTCTAATCCAATAAAGCACGTCTATGTTTTTTTTTCCCATAAAATTCCAAACGCTAACATGCTCATCTGCTACTGCCAGTAGGTTAATGCAGGATTTTGACTTTTAAATACATTCAAGATGGTATTGCTTGATTTGATGGGATAATTTGAGGTTTCTGGCTTTTGACTTTTCCCTGTCAAACTCAGAAGAAGAATTTTAAATTCTATTCTAACATACAAATCCTCAACAGTCAGACACCTTCATATCTGACAGAGCTCATAGCCCCCTAGTATCCAGCTAGAACCCTTGGCTCCCAGGATGCAGGGTTACTTGTGGTCTCTCGAGTTTCTAAAAGTAGGATTGGAGCCAGAGCCTTCAGCTATCAGGCTCCCCACCTGTGGAACCGTCTCCCAGTTTAGGTCCGGGATGCAGACACCCTCTCTACCTTGAAGAGCAGACTTAAGACCTTCCTTTTTGATAAAGCTTATAGTTAGGTCTGGCCTAGGCTAGCCCTTAGATATGCTGCTACAGGCTAAGACTGCTGGGGGATGTCCCATGGTGCACTGGGCTTCTCTCTCCTCCTCTCTTTCCTCTCTGTCCTCCTGTATGTGTTATATATAAATCATACTCCTATGTGTTACTCACTCCTCTTCTTCTCCTGAGCCTTGGAGCTCCCCACATCCCAGATCCCGGGTGCTTATGAATACTATATAACATCTATCCATTTTCTATACTGCTTATCAATTAAGGGTCGCAGGGGGCTGGAGCCTATCCCAGCTGACATTGGGTGAGAGCCAGGGTTCATGCTGGACAGTTCACCAGTCCGTTGCAGGGCCATCAGGAGCAATTAGGTGCTCAGTATCTTGCTCAAAGATACTTTTAGTCACTGGGCGAAGTGAGGCTCGAACCAGCGACCCTTCGGTTGCTCGACGGCCACTCCACCTCTAAGCCAGGCCACCCAACTATACAACATGACTCACATAATAATATGACTGGTGGCTGTGGATGTCACAGCAGATGATCACTATCATTAACAATACTCAAAACCAGTCAGTGACCCCTTGTGCCCACTGGGAATATTGGCCCTCATTTATCAAACAAATATATGACAAGAAATTGGCATACCGAGGGTATGATCATTCTAATGCACATCTTAGTATTTATTAATTTGGATGTGAGTGGAGGCTACAATCAGTCTCATGTTAGGTCTGAGATTGTGTGAACACCATTTCATCTCAGCTTGACCTGGTGGAGCAGCAGAGTGGACCTGATGGGGTCATAGGATTGTTATGAGATGATTTTGACGGCCATCCAAGAAAACGCAGCCACATGATGGTGATCACAGGGACATGGTTAGAGAAGGGAGGAGTCATCTCCTCTCTGAGCAACTACACGGCTTTACTTTCATATGCTCTCTTAGATACATGATAAATTGCAAAAGAGCAGGAGCACAGGTTCAGCAGTGCAGTGATACACAGACAGGTGAAAGTGGAGCACTGCATCAGGCTGCTTTAGGGACACACGGCTTTCTTGATCAGCGAAGGAACACAACATGCCAGAAAATGTTTCTGATATGTGAACAAGGTGTTACTGGATGTTCTGATGTGCACAGTGGTGCTTCTGTGTCTCCTCCGTGCAGCCACACACCCTGACAACCTAATCATCTACCAATGACAGTCATGATTAATCAATAAATTATGACATCTGGTAGTGTTTGAATATATCATGATTTAAATTTAAACCACAAGTTCAGACTTCCCTTTATTTCACTTTTCAGTCATTTCACACAAAACAAGTTGATTCAGTTGATCAAGAAATGTGAAGGTTTCAGTCTCCAGGTCAGTCTCATAAATTTGAGGGGCAAGGCTTTCCAAAACCATTGTATACTGGGGTATGAAATTTAAATGATTAGTTTTTTTCTGCTGCTGCATTAATCAACAGCAGGACATTCATACATCATGATTGGTGAGGTATGATTGGTTTAATAAATCACAAGTGAGTACAGTCATACGCTGGTTCCCATGTTTAGATAAATGCTGGTTTCTGGGCTTGACTGCTACAGAGGGCCAATGTCATTATATTTCTCTGCACTTGTTTTCCAGGGTGAAGTGAGTCCTTAATGAGGTTTATTCATTTAGACCAACCAAGAGTCCATATTGACAACCAACAAAGACTGGGAACTGGATGCAACTTGTATAACACAACATGTGTCCTAATTACCTGCAAAACAAATAATATTTGAGTAGCAGTCTTTTAGGAGAAGCCGAAAATTAAAATGCAGCACCTCTCTAGGTGCTATAAACTTACCAGAGATGGAATCCACAAAATAGTGAAACTTCCTCTTGAAGATATCTAGGGTGTGCTGCAGGACCTGCTGGAAGTTGGCCTTACCCAAGGCAATGAGGTTAAGCTGCTTCTCAACAGCACTGCGAATGGTGGGCAGCACCAGCTCTGCATCTGCAAAACACACACACACAAATTGTAATGGATCTGATGCATGTTAGACTGAGTTAGCTTGGCAGAAGCAGGAGACGATCACCATCATTTAGTTTTCAAGAAAGTAGGACTTTGTGATAATCATTGAAAAATCACAATCTTAATTCACAGATCTATCATATCTCATTTCTAGATTGTGACAATTCACTCTCTCCTATTCCTCTTCATTAATGTCCTCCATTGTCCAGCATTCTGACATGTTATCCTGTCTGTTTAAAGCCCTGTCTAACCATCCAGCATCTTGGGAACATTTTTTACGTATAATGTTTTTAATGAAAGAATAAGAGTCATGTGAGTGAATCATGATCTCAATTCTAAGAGAGAAAATGTTGTTTTCACATTTAGCAATAATCTTGTAGCCCTACTAGAAAATGCCAATCACACTTACAAATCCATTCGAAGGTCAAAATTGTGCATAATAAAACGGAGCAATGACCTATCTTGTAGTAGCCATGGACCAGGACAATCCCAAGGTTTGTTGGCTTTAACTTGCGGCCGTTCTCAACTGTCACATAGTTTCTCTGGCAAATATTGTTAATGTGGACAGGGATGCTGGCATCAGTACCTGCAGGAGCAAGAAAAGATGACAGTAATTAATACAACCAGGTTAAAACTGTAGACTGGTTATTATTTCCTTTAGATAATGAATGGACTCCTGCTATTGTAATAAAAATGAATTGTTTCATACATCAAATGATGACACTGTGAGGAATGGATGAATCTTGCAACCATAAATACTACTTTCTGTGGTAGCTTCCCTCTAAACTCTTCAATTTCTGAATGTGCTTTCTATGTTTGCATATGTTCAAAGTTAAAGAAAAACCTTTAGATTTTTCAAATGTTAGTTAGAACATGAAAGTACCAATTCCATGTCTCTCCATCAGGGTGATGAGTTCAGCCTCAGTCAGGTAGTCTGGAGGGTTGGTCTGCTTCTCAACCAGTTTGATCTCATCCACTGTGAAAGTGTCACCACGCTCACAGGCAGGCATTGCTTCTTCTAGAGGGATGCTTTGCCATGGCATCACTGCTGTGAAACCTAGGGTCAGAACATACATTTAGCCTGTCATTACAGAAAATAAAAATGCACATAGAGGATGGTAATGCAATGAACTTGTCCATCCAGGACAAAGGTAGAGCCAAACCTAGCCAAATCCATTTGGTGTTTTCTTCCAGGGAATTTTGTCCCCTTATACAGCAGCTATATGCACTATCATTCAGGCCTTTTGTAATAGCATGGCCTTCCCATCTGTACAAGGGAAGACATGCTAGTTTAATAAACTAGCTTCTACTGGCAATGAAAGCCAGCTGTTAGTGCTGTTATAAATAGTCTTCGCTATCAAGAACATGTACTTATAAGCGAACTTTCCTGGGGACCGACGATCCACCTTTTCTCCTTTTGCCATTTAAAGCTAAAACTTTAGACAACTACACTGGGGTGCAGAAATCAGAGGCAGAAAATGTGGTGGGGTTCTTTACCTGCTGATATCGGTGTTTTGCCACTACATGAGAAGGACTCGTTGCCAATTGTGAAGTCAATAGTTGTCTGTAGGTATTTGCAGTCCTGACTTACAGTGGCAATAAAATGCCGCGTAATGTACTCATACAGGCGCCAGCCATCACTTCCTGGATGAAAAAGGAGAAGAAGAACCTGAGCTGGAGGTTAAACATGTCAGCGGAATGAGTACACTCTAAAAAGGTGAAACGCCATCTCAGAGAGTGTGTCTAACATGGCAGCGAAGTAGCATTCAAAACAGATGAAAAATCCATTTCCTGTCAACTGACATGCATTCAAACTGCCTCCAGAATGGTTGGTTTTGAAAGCAATACTGATGTATTCTCAGTGTTGCTTCTCAGCCACAAACCTGTGCAACATCTCACTCAGCAGATGCAGAAATGAACTGAACTCTTTAAAAGGAAAAGGGTATGTGAAGCCAATTTTTTTTGAAAAAGCCTTCACAAAATGCCCACCAAAATGTCTTGTGAGACACCTGCTTATATAGACTGTAAGAAAACAAGGCAGGACCCTCCTGTTTAACCACTCCAACTGACTCTCCTCCAAGCAAGAATAAGCATGTGCATCTCTCTAACAACAGCAATGTCCCAATTCATCTGACACATCTAAAAACAGCTGGACACCAGTATTAATCTGGGGATCTCATATTAAAGGAGCTTCATATTCATACAATTAACAATTTGGTTTTATGTTGGGGGCTGCACGGTGGTGCAGTGGTTAGCACTGTGGCCTCACAGCAAGAAGGTTCCGGGTTTGAGTCCCGGCTCAGGCGCGGGATCTTTCTGTGTGGAGTTTGCATGTTCTCCCTGTTCCTGCGTGGGTTCTCTCCGGTACTCCGGCTTCCTCCCACCGTCCCAAGACATGCAATTTGGGGACGAGGCTGATTGATACTCTAAATCGACTGTAGGTATGAATGTGAGTGTGAATGGTTGTTTGTCTCTGTATGTTGGCCCTGTGATGGACTGGCGACCTGTCCAGGGTGAACCCCGCCTCTCGCCCGTAGATGCTGGGATAGGCTCCAGCCCCCCCACGACCCTTACTAGTGAGGAATAAGCGGTAGACGACGATAGATGGATGGATGGTTTTATGTTGGACCTCAATGATAGTTTTCATAATGCTTATTTCTTTGGTGGACTTATGTTTAAATGTTGTTCGTATTTACATAAAAAAGACCCTGCTCCTCTCCTCTCTTTATTAGACTGAATATTGGTGGGTTTATTACTCGTGTTACCTGCAGGTGAATAAGGTGAATAAACACAAGTACGTCCAAAAGTAAACTTTGGTGAGTGACTGGGGGCAAAATTTCACTTTACATTTGGTGTGAACACAACATTACAGATGTCACAAAATAGACCCCCCCAGAGGTTAGAAGACAGAATATATGTTTGGAATTGGATCAACTGATTCTTGAGTCAACAGTACCTTAATCTCTTAAGAGATATTCATTTATAAAATGACACACCCAATTCTCCTTCTGAGGCTGCACGCATCGGAGTGATGGGTGGATGGTCTCCAGCATCGTTTCCTTTCCTTGGTCGGTTTAATCCTGTTGAAAGTAGAGCTTTCACCTGGTGGAGGGAGAAAAAACATTTTAATGGCAAACCTCTATTTATTTCAAAATTCATGCACATTCTACACGTTTTAACTATTTTTCAAGGATAGCTTGACATTGTCTATGTGTATGTGCTACTGGTCTTGAATTCATACAGGCATTGATCTTTGTGCATCAGTGACCAAGTGATGGCTCTCACCTCCTCAGCCCAGAAAGGATTGTTGCTCTGCTGCTTCAGTGTTCCCTTCAGGTCAAAGTTTTCGGGATATTGAGTCGTCTCAGTACGAGGATAGCTAATGTAGCCTTGTGTGTACAAGCGTTCTGCAATCTGCATAGTGTGCTGGGGTCCCATGCCTGAGACATAACATATCTTTTTAGATTCTTTCTCTTAAACAACAGTATGGTTAATATATAGTACAACCATCAAGCCTTTTACCTCATAACCTTCTTGAGAAAGAAACTATTCTTATCAATTAAGGCACACCATCTCCTGAGACTTCTAACCCTGTACAACATTCCCTGATCCCACTGGACTTCTGGTTTCACCCCTTAAAAGATCCAGACCTCCAAGTATTATTAGTAGTAAATTTGGTATGGATGTACAGAAAGGTGCATGGCACCTATTCAAGGTTAATCATGTATTGAGCAGTAAAAAATAGACTCAAGTTACATGGAATACCCATAGGCATTGACTATAGACAATGAAGATGCACCGAAGTTTCTGTGGACTTCACACACGCTGCTACCAGAAATTCTCACTTGATTTCCAAATGTGCCATACACAAGAATAACATTGGACAAATGCCGTCGCTCCTGTTGTTCGGATGTTCATAATTATTCTGCAACACTTGCAGTTGTTTGTTTCAAAATTAAGCTATTAATCAAAATGATATTGTGTCAAAGATGACACAAGGATCTTATCTTCAAACACCTCCCCCAAGTAAGTTTATTTTGTTCCCTGACAAATGAGCTTGATATGTCTTTGAAAATGGTGCAAATTATTAAAGAGGTGTTATTTGGACAAACAGTTAACTCGCCATGCATACATAAATATTTTTTGCTAATCTAGTACATAGGACATCACACAAGTAAAATCCACATACTATTCACGCTTCATTATTCTACTTGACATCTGTTGCGGTAGTTAGCAGATGATTGTGAATGCAGCCTAGGACGTATGTATGTAGAAGAAATGACTTCTGACGTATGGCAGATGTGAATGTGACTGTACCAAGAGCAGAGCTGGCCACTCTCAGCATCTCCACAGTGTTCAACGCCAGAGGTCTCTGCTTGCTCTTCTCTTTCTTACTCACTGACTCCACCTGCATCAAGGGACAGAATCCTCAGGTCATATTTGATATGCTCTAGCTCCTTCAAAAGAATCTGGAGGGAAACTGAGTTTTGATATTTCAACAACACTTTAAATAAGTAAATGCAGAGATGACAGTTTTCTTTGAATTTAATCTTCTGAGGATTTACACCAAAGATGAAAAAAGAGGCAAAGACATTAGTGGTTGATGCTTTCTACTCATCTTGTATTTGTAGTGGACCTTTAAATGATTTTACAGTCAAAAAGATTGGAATTTTCATTGTTTGATTTTCTATTATACATGACATCGAGTACATGTGAAGAACACATCAGCACAGAATGTATCTGTGCTCTTACCTGAGCTTCCCTAGATGTCTTGGCCAGGTTGACAAACATCTGACCCACCTCTCTGTCAAAGACCCTTACCCGGCTCCAGTCCAGCGTCAGTGGGCTGTCCTTCCCTTTGAACACCTGATCAGTAACACATCAAGTTAGCACACAAAGTCAGCCCCTAGTGTGTAACAAGGACAGACTCTGTGAATCTACCTTCGCCTGAAGAACCCAGTACGTCTCTGGTTTGAAAGACTGGATCTTGTCATGACGCTCCACGCAGAAGCCTAGAGTTGGGGTTTGGCAAGGTCCAAATGAGATCAAAGAGGAGTCCAGATTGCCATACTTTCCCTGGAAGTATTTGGTTTGGAACCTGAAATGATTTGAACCACAAAAGCAAGATTGGATTTAAATTAGACTGGCTTTAAGCAAAGATTCAGAATATACAGTGTGTTGACAGATTTTTTACGTAGCTCTGACAACATGAACTAGAAGATGTTTGTGCGGTTACATTTTCTTTTGATTCAGTTCAGGCCATGCACAGACACATTTTTTGAACTAAAAATAAGGACTCCAACTTAAACTAGACTAAAACAGCATTTAACAGAGAAATCTAATGAAAAACTCTACAGACTCATTTACATTGTAAAACAAAAAAGTGTACAATTATACTGTTGTATACACCTTCACATTCCAACCACACATCACTTTGTTGTTGTTGTTATCTATCCCTGAGAGGGACTTCAAGCCCTCTTTCAATAAGTGCCATGTATTACAACCAAAGCCTTGCCATTAGAGTAGTCAACTAGTTTGACAGACATTTTCAGAAATGTGGTGCAGTGAGGCTCCCAGAGTACCTGGTAAAGGCGCAACCGATGCGCAGATCAAGCTCCTGACGTGCATCTACTGAGAGGGCTTCATTGTGGTTTGGCTCTCCCAGGCGATTCATAGCATTCCAGATATCGGTGTCAGTAATGGAACTGAATTTGGCCCTGTAAATAGTCCGCTCCCTGCCACCCCCCTTGTTCATCACTGGCTGGATTGCATCCAGGACCTGGAAAGAAAATAGTGACTGAATGGTAAAACAATAATAACTATTTCATAAACTGAGTCACTAAATGGAATCTGAATTTACTCCTTTTATGTTTTTGGAGACCTGAGCTATTGGACCAGTGTTCACACTGCGGGGGTGTTTTAAAGCTAATGCTAATATCTACTGACATTATCTACCTGCACAGAAACACTCACTGCTACACACACACATATATATATATATATATATATATATATATATATATATATATATATATATATATATATATATATATATATATATATACACACACACATACAAAAAAAGTCTTCTCTTTTTTCAGGAGAGCAATCCAGAAAACAATCCATTTAAATTACCTCAAAACAGATATTCTCGCCTTCTTTGTCACAGTCCAACCATAAAACCACATAGTCGCAGCCTCTGGCTTCAACCTGATATGAAAGCAGAAATGTGTGGTAAGTGTCAAAATTCAAAGCACAGAAAAATGGCCTCTAGTTGGTCCTGCAGCCAGCTCCAGTGCCCTGTAAAAGGTTAACTATGGGTTTAGCATCAAATTACTTACCTGGAGGAACTTGACCATGTTAAGCTTGGGATTGGCCTCCTTTTTCTCTGTGGGAGCTTTGCTGAAGAGTTCTGCAGGATCCACCTTATCCCAGTTGTTGTATTTCCCTGGAAAAACAAGAATGGTGTTGTCAATTACAATTTCTCTCACTCATCTAAATACATCTAAATTTAGTTTAGTTGCACAAAGAGGAGAGTTTTTGCTACCCTTCACCTTTCAGTAGTAAAAATGGTTTTACAAGGGCGGAATCATAATTGTCTGAAATCTATCACCAAATCTACTCACCAATGAAGTCAAGACTCATCACATGGCCACAAACGGAGGTCATCTTGTAGCCAACAGTTTGGCCCTGGAAGCTGCCTGTGTATTCATGCACTGAGCATGCTCCATTGAGTCCCTTCCGACTTGTACAACTACCTAAAAACCAAAGAGAAGAGTTAAAGGTGCAGGACTTTATAGACCTGTAAACATTTCAATACACAGTTGCACTTACTGCATGTTTGTTGCACTAAATTGTTTGTTCAAAAACTCGAGTTGCATAAATCGGATGTGGAGTCTTACTGCCCATCAATAAGCAAGAGGACAAGACCACCTTATTTGAGGGCGTGGCAAAAATGCTCCCTTAGTTACAGGGTTAGAGGCTGGAGGCTGTATGATGACATCCTCTCTAAATAAACTAAAATAGTTTTCTCAAGGCTAAATGCTAATGACAGGAACAAGGACGCACATAATTATGAATACTGACAACCCCCTGCCCCCCCAACACACACATGGAACAGGGGGAATAAATAGACGTAGCTTTCAATGTAGGGTGCACATCATTTTGAGAGTCAAATCCTGCATCAGTTCGCTCTATTGTCACAGACTTGGATACGAATCATGGAACGGACTCAGGTAAGACGCTCAACTTCATGTTGGTTATCACTGAAGAGTATGGCTGGTCCATGATGCAGACCAATAGTTTGGGCTGTAAACATCAACTCTTAATCTGTAACATGACCGCATTGTGTGTCGAAGACTCAGCTAATCAAAAGTAAGAGTCTCACACACACACACACACACACACACACACACACACACACACACACACTAATACAGTGTTGTTTTTCCTCGGTGTACAGATGCTGCGTGTCCTCATGTTGTGCCTGCTGGCCATCCACCAATGCCTGGCCATGCCTTTAGGCAGCCAGTGTGTGGATGAATCCTTTTGTGCGTACAGCCTGCAGGATTACTACAGCCAGCTGGTCAACCTGCCAAGCCGCATCAATGAGCGCAGTATTGCTACCTGGAGCTATGTGTGAGTGCAGCTTTTCTGATTTGTACTGATCGATTTTTCACAAAACTGTCACTGCAACTTCTTTTTCAAGATAGTGAAAATGTTAATGGGAAACACTGGAGGGCTCCAGCTTCTCAAATTATAACTTTTTCCAATAAGACCTAATGTGGCCCAATACAACAGCTCTTCCATAATTCTATTGAGATTAAGGACAACATTGTACTGCTGATTTAACACTGTGGTAGAGCTATTCATGAGATTCATATTTAGGGTTCACTAATTTCCAGTGAAGACCGACTTACACTGGATCTTGGGGGCTGACCCCAATATTTGGGAGTAAGGCCTGACCAATATATCAGTCATTATTGGCCAATCACAGGCCCTTCACAGATATACCATATTGGTTTATATGTTGTCCTACGGAAGCGCATTGCATTCACTGGCTAAAAAGAAAAAATTCAGACACCTTATCTCATAATTACAAAAAGATCTCATAATTATGAGTACAATAATAATAATAATAATAAACATAATAGGGTCTTCGCCTGCAGTACCTTCAGGCTCAGGCCCTAATAATAGGTGTACTACTGCTCATGTACATACATCTGTATGTGTCAAAAAGGAAGGCTCGCGAGAACTGATTTCTTTCAGACCGCACTTTATTTTATCTCATATTCATGAGATCTTTTCTCATAATTATGAGATTAGGTGTCTAATTTTTTTTATCCAGTGAATGCAATGTGCTTCCGTAGTTGTTCTGATGCGCACCAATTCAAAAAAAAAAAATTCAGCATATAAAAACAAAAAAAATGCCTATGTTGTTTACAAGACAAGAAATCTTGGATGAAATGTTAAATATATCTTAATAAAATAAGTTATTGTTTAAGAAAAAAGCCATCTACCTTTACATAGTCATATCCTTACAAAATTGGTGCACAGTGAATAAAGAAAGGATCTATTTTCAATCCAGCACAGAAATTTACTGTATCAGTTGCACATATTGCGAAATTCTTTTTCTCCTCTAAAATCAGTATCAGGCTTCCACAGCAGTGAGGCCATATTTGGGACTCAAAAGTTCTAATCTGTCAGATGATATTCTTTTTAAATTAAGTAAATGAACATGGGCACAGCCAGGAAATGTACTTATGGCACAAAACCTACAAATGCACTTTATGCAAGGTGGCCCAATGTGGAAGGTTATATTTACTGACTATAATTTCTGACATCACTGACACATATACACAAGGCACTGATGAATAGTTATCTTTCTTGTCTAACAATGCGTCTATAACAAACTGACCATATAGGTTTATAAACAATATTAATCTAAGTGCATCTAACCGGTCAAACAGGAATTCATTTTGGATAACCTATATTAATCTTAAATTGGTTCTACCTTAGCTTATTTGACTCCTGAAAAATCAAAGTAAACCTGAAATAAGAAACCCTGTTTTTTGGGGGGGTTTTTTTGTTTGTTTTTTTGCATGCTAGGGAAAACATCGACCTGAACCGGGTACCTCAAGTCATCCATGAAGCCAGTTGCCACACCAGCCACTCCTGCAGAGGGCTGGATGGTGCTTTTGGTGTAGAGACCATTCCTGTTTCCCTTAGGATGCCTGTCCTCAAGAAGAACCCCAGCTGCTTCCCTACAGCTGCCTATTCTCTGGAGTTTGAGCTCATCACCATTGCTTGTATATGTGCCATCTCCAGGCAAAGCTGAAAAGGACTGACCGCTCCAGTATATCGGATGACCAGGATGATCATCAATCATTAGCCTGCTCAGACTAGGCAATGTCTCTTAGAAATAATCCATTACAGTCAAACCGTTATTGTTTTCCAGTAGAAACTGAACATTTCCCCGTTAAATAAATGTCTGTGAAACATAGTAATTAAAGACATTTTACATTAACTGGTATCGTACTGTGTCTATTGCAAGATTTTGATGAGGTAGTATGACGTTCTGTTTTTGCCCATTAATTTTATCGGGCCAACATAGAATAGGACCTTACTTGACGGCCCACAATCACAAACCATAGAGTCCGGTAAGAAAGACCCCATCATAAACATAAACAATGTGGAGAATTAATTTGGCCTCTTTGCCATTAAACATAATAATAATAATAATAATAATAATAATAATAATAATAATAATAATAATAATATTACCGTATGCGGCGCGTTTGCCTCTACTAGTAAACATGCAGACCCTGTTATGTTTATTATTATTATTTTACTCATAATTATGAGATCTTTTTGTAATTATGAGATAAGGTGTCGTTTGCCTCTACTAGTAAACCAGGAACATTTCAGTGATACTGCAGGTCGCTGACAAAGCTAACGTTCACTATTACCCGATCTCCTTTCGTGATAAATTAGGTTTTTGGTACCTAAATTTGCGCTACAAATTATACTAAGCCCGCACTCACCTTTGGAGAGAATCTTGGCGATTGACTGAGCCAGGGAAGGTTTCTCAGCCACCATCAAAACAGTCCTCATGATTTCAGTCCTCACCTAGCTCACAAACTAACTATGATGTTATTATTGCACGAAAACGTTTCTGTTGTTGTCTCCTGTCTATTACAATCTGAACATTTGGCACTTGAAGAATCTTGTATTTTGAAACAAAATGTTAATTTCACGTTTGTTTATAAGCAAAAGAGGGCAGCCATGACAGTTTACGTATTTCTTCTTCCTTTGATGTATTTAGGGTAGGGAATCCAGCATTTAGGTGCATTACCGCCACCTTCTGGTCTGGAATATGAAATAGTAGACGCAGGAGGGAGGGGGCAGTGCGGTGATTCGCACTGTCGCCTCATAGCAAGGAGGTTTCGGCTTCAAGCCCTGTTCCTACGTGGGTTCTCTCCAGGTTCTCCAGCTTCCTCCCACAGTCCAAAGACATGCAAGAGGGGACCAGGTTAATTGAATACTCTAAACTGACCGTAGGTTTGGCTGTGAGTGCTTATGGTTGCCTGTCTTTATGTGGTGGCCCTGCAATGGACTGGCGACCCAACCAGGGTGAACCTTCCTCTCGCCGGAAGGCTGCTGGGATAGGCGACCCTTAATGGATAAGCAATATAGAAAATGGACGGATGTTATATAGTATTCATAATATCTGCAATTATTTCATAAAAGTTCCTATTTCATAAAAGTAAGGAAAGTCTGCCAAAAAGACAAATGGCAATGACTTCGCCTTCAACCCCCCCCCCCCCCTAACAGGATAAGTTGTAGAAAATGGATGGATGGATTAGCAGGAGAAAACATTAAATTCTCTCTACTATCCCTGTTTTTATAATTGCAGTATAATTATAATTGAAAGGGAGGGTTAATACTTCCTAAGTAGATTCCTCAGGGTAACAATGTGTATTAATGCTGTGATATTTGCTCTTAACAAAGTCTTTCCTAAGTATATTAATGCAACAGACCTATAAATTGATGGATTTGACATCATGACTTGGTTTTACTACTGATATTACAACTGACTACAAATGATTCCTGTCTATATCTGGTGATGTTTGCAGGTCATTGGAAATAATAATAATGGGAAGAAGAAGAAAAAGACAGAAAATCCTGTTTCCTGTCCAATTCTATCTCGAGCTGTTCATCGTATCCTAGTGGTAGTCAGCACATCTATAATGGGAAGTGGAGGAACTGGAGTGAGTGGAGTGGTCCCAGTCTATTTGTTGTTAAAACTTATAATCATCAGTGCATGCACCTCACATAAGGCCTATGACAGCCTCAGATCATTAGACACTCCTTATTCACTGGATTACTCCTATAAAGAAAGAAAAATGCACCTTGGCTAAAAAAAAAAACAACCCAAAAAACAGCTCTACTGAACAATTGCATGCTCATTGTAAATTTATTTCTGAGCATCTATGAATCATGTTATTTTATGCATGTTATATATGCATGTTATTATCAGTAAATGCTTTGCCCTTTGGCCAAACAATCTGGATTCTGTCCTTGTTGTTTGTGTTCCTGCAGGGGTGACTCTAGGATCAGACCTTTAATGGGGCGTAGCCCCTGTGCAAATATTACTTGCATGCAACACTTTGGAAGCCTGCTTAATCACTCATTTAATTAAATAATAAGACATACATATATTTTCAATGGGCTGAAAAATGTCTCTGTGATATTTTAACTTACAGCAGTGCTTCAGATGAATTACTGGCGAAGAGTAATTCAAGCTGTATTTCATCTGCTATGAAGTCTGACATTCTCCGTGGTTTGAGTAACAGCCTATCAATAAACGAATGTTGGTTGCAAGCTACTGTGGCCTCACGGCAAGAAGGTTCCAGGTTTGAGTCCCGGCTCGGGTGCGGGATCTTTCTGTGTGGAGTCTCCATGTTCTCCCCGTGCCTGCGTGGGTTCTCTCTGGTACTCCGGCTTCCTCCCACAGTCCAAAGACATGCAATTTGGGGACGAGGCTGATTGACTTCTCTAAATTGACAGTAGGTGTGAATGTAAGTGTGAATGGTTGTTCGTCTCTGTATGTTGGCCCTGCGATGGACTGGCGACCTGTCCAGGGTGAACCCCGCCTCTTGCCCGTAGATGCAGGGATAGGCTCCAGCCCCCTGCGACACTTACTAGTAAGGAATAAGCGGAAGATGACGATGGATGGTTGCAAGATATATCAACAATCGTTATCAGCAAATGTTTTCTATCTGAGCTACCTGCTTGCATTTAGCTAGCTAAAACAACCTCTTTTATTCATGTATTTGTTAACTTTTCAACTGATGAACTGCACAATTCAAATATTAAAGGTTTAATTTTTTAGTCCATACTGTTCTCCCTCTGTAGCTTCTTGTTTTCTTAGTTTGAAACCTTTTAAATCTTGATCTGAGAACAGATTTTGATTTCTTTGGGGAAAAGTGTTTTGAAAAAAAGTGAAACTTTATTTTTGAAAGGGCAAATTGATATTTTGAAATTTTGGGGGGTGATGTGCGATTGCATGGCTCAGGGGCTGAGTGGCCATCTGGCAACTGAAGGGTCACTGGTTTGATCCTCAACCCCGGTAACAATGTCAAAGTGTCCTTGAGCAAGATACTGGACCCATAATTGCTCCTGATGAGTAGGCTGGTGCCTTGCATGGCAGCCTTCACCATCAGTGCGTGTGTGTGTGTGTGTGTGTGTGTGTGTGTGTGTGTGTGTGTAAAGCGCTTTGAGTGCCGCTAAGGTAGAAGAGCTATATAAATTGAGTCCATTTACAAAACCAGAATTTGTCTCTTGGAGCTGAGTTTACTTTTCACACATTCACGCTTACACAGTGGGAACTTGCAAGTCTTGTGATTATTGTCAGAGTTTGTTTTTCTTTCCCTTTGGCCTTTTCAACACCAGAGGCCCAGCGACTACAGTTGGAAATTAGCTTTGGCTAATACTGACACATTTGCAGTCATGTTTATTAATGTGTGCTGTCCCTACCAAATAAAGTATAAATAAATAAAATGAGATTCTCTTGCAGTTTGGGTTGAACTCTCAGACAGTTTGTGTGCTGGAGGAAAGAATATTTACTGTGGACTGATTGTTTGCTCTTAGACGAAAAACAGTCCAATCACATCGTATTTTTGGCTGGGCGTGATTGACAGATTACATGCCAATAACTGATGAGCACAGGATTCTTACATTGGAAGTACCTTGATGCTGTTGTTTGGGTTGCTTGCTGTTATTTGACCTTTCTCAGAAATATTCCTACTGCTTTCAGCAGCCAAGCAGCTGGCCAAGGTTATATGTCATTTTCCATTTTTTAGGGTCTGACCAAGTTCACAGCTCCATCTCTTTGCCCAGTTCCTGTCTGTCTTTGAAATCTTATTTGCCACAACATTATAGCTTACAATTTACAGAACCGTGAATAAGTTAAATTAATTTCCCTGAACACAACTTCATTGTCATTGTGCACGTGAAAGCATCAGGTTGAAGCAGCCAGTCAACTGCGACTCTGCAGCTGATAACGTTTTGTCACCAGATTTAGAGAGCTGTCAGACCAATGTAGTCATCTTTATCCAAAAAAACACTGATAGTGACCAATTAAGCATTAAGTGTTTAGCCTCATCTTTGTCTCCTGCCTCCTCTCTGTTTGTCTGCAGTCGGGTCCACCTGCCTCCTTCCTCAACTTTGACACTAACTTCTCTTTGTTTTATCATTTCACATGTAACATGAAATGAAAACTCAGTCCCTGTTTCTTTACTAAATGATTATTTTTGTCAAGTGATCAAGATCAGGTCTGTTGCAAATTATAATCTTAGCTGCCTGAAAGGCTTTAGTAGTCACTGCATAGCTTTCATCTTAATAGACCACGTTTCAGATACTTTTCACACATACCTTATTGAATCAGAATCAGAATTTTTATTGTCATTATATACAAAATTATTACAAAAATAGTGGGAAATCCATTCAGTGCAAAAGAAAGAAAGAAACAATAAAAAAGCAATCTACTAACTACTAAAAATTCCTATGTACCAGTGAGCAAAGGGATGCTGTTGAATGAATAAATAGATAAAAACTGTAAAAAAAACAAAAAAACAAAAACAAAACACCAATATGTACAGGGTGCTGGCTCTTTTACCAAATGAAAATTCCAGACTTTATCCAGATATTTTCAAAACGTCAATATTTTTTCCCCAAGACCTTAACTTTATGTATTTTATACTTGTGTGCCTACTTTTTTGATTGAGATTGTACCTGTTGTGTTTCGTATAAAAGTTCAAGCTGAAAACGTAGCTACACCAATTTTGAGTAGATATCATTCTAGAATCGAGCAGTAATCGAGCAAAATCATATCATCTTTTTATATGCTTTCTTTGTGTATTTCTAATTTCACAAGATTATGTGCCTTTTAGCATACTCTAAAATTTGACTACGAGAGAAAAGATTTCCATACTTTATTAAGACTAAATTCCAGAACTTTCAAGGTCTGGAAAACAGCTTGTTAAAATTCCAATGCTTTTGAAGACTTTGACTTTATTTCTGCGCAAGCACCCTGATGTATATGTGTATAAAAACTCAAACAAGGAATGTACATTCAGCAGCTGTTTTCCATGAGTGTATATTGGACAGGCTACATTACGTATATCGAACAGATAAGAATAGGATAGAACTTTAAGACTACCATGTGTATTATTGTACGGATAAAAGCATGAGGCTCCATGTGTACGTTATCATCAGTGACCGTTAATTATTGCAACAGTCCTGGGATATGTGTTGTTTTACAGTCTGTTTGTTTTTGCTTTAACTGCCCTGTCCCTGCCATACCTGCATCGAGTTGTTGCTGTATAGGTGGTCCTTAATTTTATTTTTGTAGAAGGTTCCCGGTTCAAGTCCTGGCTTGGGCACAGGATCTTTCTGTGTGGAGTTTGCATGTTCTCCCTGTTCCTGTGTGGGTTCTCTCCAGGTACTCTGACTTCCTCCACAGTCCAAAGACACGCAATTGGGGACGAGGCTGATTGATACTCTAAATTGACCGTAGGTATGATTGTGAGAGTGAATGGTTGTCTGTCTCTATGTGATGGACTGGTGACCTGTCCAGGGTGAACCCCACCTCTCACCCGTAGCCGCTGGGATAGGCTCCAGCTCCTCTGCGACCCTTAATGGGAATAAGTGGAAGACAATGGATGGATGGATGGATAGTCCAGCTTGGCCTGTCTGGCTGCACTGTACAGTGCAACGTATGAGGACTTGAAGGTGGTGTTCCTTTCTTTAAGGAGGATCCTGACCTTGCTTGTCATCCAGGTTTTTTTGTTGGTACAAAGTAAAAGTACACTCTGCCGTTCTTCACAAAGCACATGATAACTCATCACCATTTTTCTGAGTATATTTATTTCTAAAGGTGCAGTTGATGTGAAATTTTCACTAGATGTCGGTAACAACCCAAATAATCCAAGTAATAATGAGAAATAACACAGGGAAAAAGTATTAAGCACATGAAGAAAGGGAGGTGCAAAAAGGCATAGAACGCTAAGACACCAGCTGACATTTCTCATTAATTAGAAAGTAATCCTGCCCCTTGTCAGTACAAATTATTATCAGCTGGTTCAGTCCCAACTGATAGCCTATAAAAAGGTATCTCATTACTAAGGTGTCTCATGAGAAACATCTCATGACAGGTAAGAGCAAAGAGTGTGCTCAAAACCACAATTCTTACAGTGTAAATGACAGGGTTGAACTGCAGTAGAAACAGCCTTTAGAACAACAAACATTGTTATTAAAACTTAGTTTATATTCCAAACTGTACAAATGACATGCTCAACCAAATATATATAGTACAATATTGATATCATGGGAAGGTCAAATTTTCCTGTTTTTTTTTTGTTTTTTTGGGGAGACTAAAATTAATATTATGGGCGCTTCAGACCCCCAAGAAGGGTATAAAATCCTCTAGGGCCAGAACAGTAGAGAACAAAAATTTGTGAAAATATATTCCTTATGTGTAACTTTTCTTAATTACTGAGTTGTAGGTAGCCTACATATTAAAGTACAAGCATTACCAGTTGCTTTGCACCTTGATGGAAGCAACTGTAACAATAACTGTGAGTAGGTGGCTTCTTAATTAGTAAACACAATTTGTGTGCCTGCAATGATGAATCCGTTGTGTTAGTAGGAAGAGAGGAAGGAAACAAACAGCAAATTCAAATGATTTTTCAGCGGTGATGAGCTGAATATGGCACCATACAAGGTTTTGCTGGTCCAGCAGGTGGCGACAGAGATCATATGAAGGCTTGTTTAGACCGTCAGCATAATATTCCCGATCAGAGGTGTCATTAAGCACCTGCATCATTTTTTCCTGCAACATCCCGCATCCATACTGCCACTCAAGGAAGACTATGCACATCTTCAAAGGAAGGGCAGAGTTGGCTTTACTGCATCAAGATAGGTCGACTTCACATGCAGGTGTAGTGAGATGGGAAGGAAGCTGCAGAATTGATGGCTTCACACTCTGCATCAGAACTGCAATGTTAGACCTGTGTTCATGTCAGCATTCCGTCTGTTCGCAGCATAGCAACAAGGAGTTGATATAATTGCTTTTTCTTTTTATCTGCGTGTTAATTATCGGTGTGTTGGGGTTTCTAATTCATTCACTGCTTTATTTACACCAGTCACAAAACCAGATCTGGGACTGCAGAAGAAGAACTTGCTCTTCACTAATTCTGATATGATTGCTCTAATGTTGGTTAATTCAATTTTCAAAGCTGTTCCAATTAAAATGAATGAATGTTGTCAGCAAGACATTTTAAAAACATGGATTGATGCAGTAGGTGAACCAAACTAATTATATTCTTACCGATCAGTTCCTAAGTACTGATTTTGACTGGTAGGTGAATGTAGTTTGATGGTTAAACTTTGACTTTTCGTGTTCAAACTGTGGTATTAATAGAATATGAATTTGTATAAAGCGATCTGAGTAGATAGTTACAACACTATACATTTTGAAAAGTGTGAGTTTTGCCAACCCACTGAAATTTTCATTAGTTTATCCATAAAGTTATTGAAATTAATAGAGGGTTTCTGATTCTGATTCTGATTTCTAATGTGAGAGAAATATGATCTGGTTCGCTGCATGGAGAAACAATGTGTCTGAGAACTCTTCAGGTTTTTGCACTTTTTGAGAGCAAGTAGTTTTATCATTTTTATTTTCAGTGAAATGTTAATTTCTGCTGGTCTTCATGTGATAGTAGTCTGTGTGTGTGTGTGTGTGTGTATGTGTGTGTGTGTGTGTGTGTGTGTGTGTGTGTCAGTGGGGGTGGGGTGGAGGGGGTGGAGTCTCAGCAGGCAGAGCAGAGGAAATGTAAATGTAGCCACCCACCTCTGAGGGGGAAGTGGTGCTGGGTTGGTCTATTCCCTAGCCTCCTCAGTAGCTCTGCTGCTGCTTCAACGCAGCCTGGCAGTTCCTCTAGAGGTTAGAGCTGCTTAATGACTGAAAGAAAATTTTTCAATGGCAATGGCTATAGCACAGGATTCTAAACAGCCTAACATTTAACCCCTTCTGTTTATTTTTACCAGCATTTTTATGGCTGCACATTTAACCCAAACAGAACAAGAAATCAAAGAAAAGTCAGTGTGTCTGTTCATGAAAAGATTATTTTACACCATGTTAAATTAATTTAAGTTTATTATGATAATTTTTGTGCAGTTTGATGAAGGGTGTCAGTAAAAGATATATGTATTATGTTGCCAGTGAGTACATAAATGTTGGTGCTGAAATACAGATTATTCTATTACTTTAAGAAATATAAACATGCATTTCTTTGAAATGTTAAATTAAATAAAAGCAGCTGCTGTAGAAATGGAGATATGAACACAGTAGAGACAAATGTAAACATGAACATTTCTCCAGGAGAACCAATTACAGAGTAAAACATGAATTTTAATATTAATTAATTCTTGCAATTGATAGTTCATCTATGGACACAGATTGGCCAGTACCAAAAGGCACTGAGCTTCAATATTGAGGATTGGAATAGTTCTGTAAAATACACCATATTTATAGACACCCTGTCTGCGCCCTCCACCCAAATACACTTTGCATGACTAAATAAATCCATAGCAGTGGACAGAGAATTCTGAGACAGAAATCTTGGAATGTGCAAACAAAACCAAATGTAACTTCATGGACTTGAAATATTCACGCTTTTATTTTCATACATTGGCACTTAAAATGTACCTCTTTTTAACACAGCTTCTCCTTGGGAGCTTAAACTCATTTTACTTTGATCATATCGAGGGTGTGGACCTCAGACACAGGACCAGTGGAACCCAACAGGCAACAATTCTCCCTCTCTTGTTGCTGTTTATTGCTCACCCCCACTGCTTTGGAGCATCGTCACCATTAAGTTTAGAATAAAACACAAATGCACGTTCTTCATGTAATGCATCTTTATTGGAGTAACCATCCTTGTGACAAAGTTGTAAAGTGTGATTAGTGTTGTCTTGATGTGTGTGGAGGGGGTGGGCTGGGGATGGGGTGGGGGGTGGGAGGGGGTGAGGCCCAGCTGACCGATGCCCTTTCATTATTGCACTGCTTGCTGCAGCTCCCACAGTAGTGCAACAGGGAAAGAGTGTCAAGCAGAGAGCAACCCATACTTGTCCTGGGTGACAAAGTGCCACCTGAAGTACCAACAAAAAATAGACAGTTTTTACCTCAAGGCTACAACATTTTTACAAATCATTGATTGAAAAACTCTGCCGGGTGATGAGTGGACAGTGCAGGAGCAGATGAAACTTACAAATATCAGGAGGTCACAATGGTGAACACAGGCAAAAAGTGACACATTATCATCATTATTGTATCATGACATCACTTATCAAGCAATTTTAGGCTTTAAAAGCAAGAAACCAAAACCCTAAAAACAGCGATTAGCCTTCTTGATGCGACAACTCTCCTGATAATGAATGGCGCAAGTACTTTTAAAAAAAAAAAGTTTTAAAATTACCCGAGCATTTTTTTCAAAAATCAGAATTAAAAACACATTATTGATCTCCATCGGGGAAATTCTTCTCATTTAAATTGTACTTGTATTTTAAAGGTTGTTTTCCCCCAAATAACAAGACAGCAAATTTCTCACCTTCCTCGGGTCAAATAGTTTAAACTGTTGTGCCCAAAAATTCAATCAAGTCAAATAATCTAGTTCAACACATTTGCACATTTGACATATTAAAGGGTCAAAAACAAAACATTTCCATTGGAACATCTGAGTTTCTGGCTCTTCTAAATGTTATTTCAAGGAGTACAGACGACAAATGGAATAGATTTGTCAAACCCTGGCAACCAGTGACAAAAGTGTCCGATTAGGACTTAAGTGAACCGACTGTTTTTGGTCTTTATGGTATTTACATGGTCTGAAATTTTTATATCAAACACAGATTTTCATTTGAGTTGATCTATTTTTCATTCATGAGATGAATACATCAATAGTCAAAGGGGGCCATAAAAGTAAATACCACACTAAATCATATAAATAATGTTTTCCTTTGTATCAACAGAGGAACAGGTAACAACTGTAGGCTTATTTCAACATTGAATGTCTTCATGGAGATACACTGGCAGCTGGTTTGAAAAGGGCATCAAGTTTAATAAAAGGCAATTTGTACAGCAGGGAGAGAGAGACAGACAGACAGACAGAGGAGTGAAACATCTTAATTAACTGACATTAATTGGGTTAACAACACGTTCAAGATTCAGCATTTCATGGGCAGACAGCAAAGATAGAACCTGAACAATCAAGTATTCAAGTGTGATCTGCAACCATCAACACAGGCTCATATCATGGAACCACATGAGCATCCCGGGCCCCCCGCTGGTCAGGATAATGCTAATATGGCATCAAGAGCATAACACCCTTGAGGAGGAGGAGCATCCCTCAGAGCCAAGACCCTATAAGCAATATTGCACTACTCTGTTAACTCTAGTGAAAGCAGAGGCAATATTGATAGGGTCTCGTCTGCAAGGTGACACACAGGACAATCTGAGGACAACAGGTGACCACAAAAGACAGGAGAGAGTTGGGAAACAACTACAAATCCAAACAGACACCAAATATGAGCTTCAGGAAGAAAATCTGCCATCAGAGTAGAGGTGGAGGGAATCACCTACCGTCAGCTGTCAAATAACTCCTCTGTGCTTCTGGAGAAGCTTTTGTTAGAGCCACAAAGGGGGGAATGGATTGGTTGGTTTGTATGTTGGCATCAGTAAATAAATCTTCTGGACTTGTTTGGACAAGAACAAAAAAAAAACAGTGATGTGTCTTGGATCATGTTGACATTTATATGGATTCAGATTCAGGAATTATTTTAAGGACACTTTAACATTGTGAGCCAGAGTAACATGTCTTTCACTTTGAATCAAAAACTGTTATCCACCCACAAGTTTCAAAATTAAATCTATGGATACATTTCAACTTCACTAAACATATTCTCGCACCTTTGCTGTCTCTAAGTTCTCAAAATGAATGCAATTGTAAACAAAATAGGTTTAGGAATTTCATTTAAACCCACATCCAAGGTAGCATACTGAATTCTGTATACTGAACCCCTTTTAAGGGCATCGACCAAATATATTGGTGCTACCAAGAAAAGATTCACGTAAAATCAAGCAATACCAAATTTGGTGCCACGGTGACAGTGAGAGAGTGGGGTGAAAGACAGACGGTGAGACCTTCCCATTTGTCTTGCAATCCACTGTGAGACAGTGATTACCTCACACCCTGCAGCTTTTACAACAGAGCAGTGATGCCGTTGTAACATCAGTGACTGCAACGAGCAAGACTGGCAAGGGAAATATGTCTAAATTTGGCACCTGCTGAAACAAAACGAATGCACCATTTTCAGTAGCCAAAACGTTAGCTTCAAAGCTAGGTCTCCTGCACTTACACAGGCTAGGAATATTTGCAGTACCCCTGCAGCCAGCATCATGGATGGGAATGACCCTGAAGATGGTTACAACATGGAATCAACTTCGTCATGTGATGTTCTATATTAATTAGCTTGTTAGGTCATTTGTTTTTTGATATATAAGAAAGTTTTGTTCTTGTCTTTGCTGATGATAACTTGCCGTTTTTCTGTACTAGGAACATTAGCCAAATAATTTTAAAAATTCAGAAGTTTGGACTTTTTTTCTTTTACAAATTACAAAAAAAGACAGGAAAAAAAATGTAAAGTTTGGTGCTGTTACTGTAGTGATTTGACCAGCTGCTTATATGAACTTTGTATGTTATAATCTCAGGGGCCACACTGTGAAGACTGAACCAAGAGCAAGGTGAAAAAATTCGGTCTAACACTCCTGAACATCTGGCTCTTATCTGCAACTGGAACAGGTTTAATCTGCTTTCACTCGCAGGTCACATGACCCTGCAGTTGACATGGGTAATTATTGGCTCTGATGTGAACACAAAACCAAGGTGAACACAATGGTACGATGGGTGGACAGAGTTCCACTGTCAACAATATACAATAAGGCAATGAAAGCTAGGTCCTTCTGCTGCTAACTTCCGTGATATTTTTTTTCACCTTGGCTAAAAAATGTCACCCCGTCTGCTTACCAACAGTGCTCTAACATTGTTCAGTCTGTGCAGAGTTTATTTGGTTACCCTGTTTTCTAGTGTGTTCACTGGGTTTGTGACGTGCCCAAAAATCAAAAAGGCTTCTCCTTTTCTACTTTGAATCGGAAATAAATCAATCTGATTTTTTTGTGCAGTGGGAAAGTTTTTTTTACGTTAGGGATAGTTCCTTGAGACCAAGGGTCCCTCCAGATCAGGCCCTTTAGAGCAGTGGTTCCCAACCTTTTTTGTCTTGTGTACCCCTTGAGCCTTTTTGTCATACCATGAGTACCCCTTCACTCATAGGTGTTCATGATTCTCCAAAAGTAGAACATAACACAACTGAATATTCAACGCAAGTCATTTTATTTCATCTTCTTAAATTGAGCATTTAATATTCAGGCATTATCTTCCTATTTAACTCAAATTAAACATAAAATTATGTTGCCTTCAAGGCAATAAAAATTATAAATATAAGAAACAATATTATAGTAAACGTTGGTATTATTAATACTGTATTATTAATACTAATATATTATTATTATATTGTTATTATTCATGGAGTTATTTGCCAGGACTTCACCGCAAAAGTAGCACTGAGGCTGCGGTGGGTCCGCAGACGTCGAAGTGAATCCATGTAAAATATAGTTTTCACTATACTGCCTTGGTTTAGGTTTGGAATCTTTCTTGCGTTTGTCGGCGGGCTCTTTTCCCCCTCCTGGATCCACAGCAACTGGACGTTTCAGCTATTTATCCATGTTTACCTGCAGGTAAACAGGTTCCCGCTGTTTGATTTTGGTATGGCTGTGCCACAGGTTATTGTCTCCCCAGGGAAACAAGTCATAGCGCACACGTACCATTTTATTGACGGACTTATGAAATGACTAAGAATATTTTTTATTATCGTGGAAATAAATTCTTAATTTTTCCACGTAACCCCTGCAATGTGCTCACGTACACCCCTGGTTGGGAAACACTGCTTTAGAGGCTAGCAGCAAGGCCTAACATTTGGAGAACACTCAAGTCTATCAGCTCCATCTTTGCCATAAACGAAGCCTTTTTTGCCCACAGCAGTCATTTAATTGTGAACTGTTGAACCTAAGGCTTTTCTACTGATTTCAGGGAGATCTCAAAGGGTTGACATGAACTTTTAAAAAAGTGGTAAAAGCTGAGCATTTTACAAACTCTCAAGATTTTGTGCAAACCCAGTTAAGAAAGCTTCAGATGTTTTTGTCAAGGCTTACAGTGCCACAGTTCCACGTAGCTTTAGACTCTAACAATACGGTAGCAATGAATGACATGGCTGATGACATCTGATTGGCCATCGCTATCTGCATACATAAATACACAAACAATACCAACTGTATTTGTGGGTTTTGGAGGTCAAAGTTCATGTAAAAGGTCAAGAATTGTGCACCAACATTTTTTTCAATACTTTTTAAAGTGTTTTTTATGCTTGCTGATCCTGGTCAGTCCATCTGTCTGTTCAAGCACAGTCCATCAGAAATCTCTGCCGCTCACTACGCTGCCATTTATCAGAATTGAGGAAACAGTTGGGTCATTTTAAACAGAAAGAGCCTCCGTGGAGCCTTTATTATTTTCAGTGGCAGAAACGCTGCACTCTGACCCTCATCAAATCCAAAGACTTTGGAGACAACAGATGTGATAAATTCCACTCTTCTTTTTCCCCCTCTTGCTCTTTTAGAAATGGTCAGGGGCCACAGCACGTCTTTGATCCACTCCATAACCACACAAACAGCTCACCTCAGGAGGGAAAATAATCCCCATGGCCGAGCATGCATCACAGACACAAAATACAGTGAACTTTGTGGTACATTTTCAGCAAAGTAACCATTTTGCATGCCAATATGAATGTAATATTAAATCCAATCAATTACCATGCATAATTTAAACCTTGATGGCAAATCATGACAACATTAAGATTTCAACAAAAAAGTTACAAAGTTATACCTCTTTTCCCACTGCGCTCCCGCATATACGCAGAGATTTTAAACCTGAGTAAGTCTGCTTTCAAAAGCTAATTGTTCCTGTTGCAAGCACACAAGGAGTTGTCTTTCCTTTTTTTTTTTTCCAGGTGTTATGTTTGATATCCCTAATGCTTCTTTCCACACTGGAAAGAAGTGCCGATTGAACACAGACGGGGTGAATTTGATGCTGTGATGACAAAAAGTCATGGAAGTTACCAGCAGAGGTGACTTGACCTCCATGAATATTATTCGTTACAATTTTTGAATTTGAAGGTGTTGCAGCACACAACAGCGAAGACAGATTTTTCCATGTTCCAAGTTCCTAATTGACTCCATTCAGTCACACAGAAGAACAGAGCATTTACAAAGCTTATCACATCAAGACATATACATCTACACTGCCTTACCAAGAGACCAAGTGTGCCAATTTACAGTCACAGTACCAAACTTGTTCCAAAATGGGTCAGTTTCATCAACAATTTAAAGATGCACAAGATTATATGCATGGCAGATATTGGTCCTTTCTCAATACATAATTATCAGTCTGAAGTCTTCTTTGATCTTCATCTCCTATTGGAACTGTGCTTAATGCATTATTGTGGGATTTTCTAAATGTTTTGGATATAATGAAAAACAAGAACCTTTTCACGTCGCCAGTCATTTGTATTTTTCAGAATGGGAAAAATGTGAATTTCATATATATATATACAAATATATATACACATATATATACACACACATATATACACACACATACATACATATATATATATATATACATACATACATACATATATATATATACATACATACATACATACATACATATATATATATATATATATATATATATATATATATATACATACATATATATATATATATATATTTTTTTTTTTTTTTAATGAAGGCAATATTGACACCATAAAAAAAATCATTGTAAAGTATTGTCTACCGGCAAAAAGTCCAATATGATGCATCTCTATTCATACAATTGTTTCATAAATCCTCATTTTTATTATCATAGATGATCAAAAAACAAGCTGGTGAGTACTTTCAGTATCACTTACACCTTTCATTTGGTGTTAATTCAATTTTTAACTGGCCCTTCCAGCGCTGACACAGATCTGCTGTAATCACACCGCACTGAAGCGACAAATGCATTAGCATTGAGATTTTTGCCTTTTTCTCTGAAAATTCAGATTGGTGCATTCAAAGTACAGAACCTGTGTTAATCAAGTGCTTCATTACGCGTGATTTATATCAGGAAAGAGAAGAGATCAATGGATACACATAGCAAGAATATGTATCCATTGATCCCTTCTTTTTCGAGATATCCTAACACAGGTTCTGCTTCATTGCGTGTGATTTACATTTGTGGCATAAAAAGGTAGAAACCCTGCACACACGTTTGCACACATATACTAATATACACAAGAAGAAAGGCATGTGTCAATGTGTGTGTTTCTAAAACAGTAAATATAGCAGGGCCTTTGGATGATCTTCTGAGAGTTGATGTACTGCACACTAAACACACGCATTTACACTAGACAAACTCCTGAAAGCAATGAGTGTGTGAGTGTGTGTGTGTGTGTGTGTGTGTGTGTGTGTGTATAAATGTTTCTGGATTTAGTTTGAGCATCAGGATCCGGATGTTTTAATATGTTTCAGGTGTGTTTACACATGGACTTAAATAGTAGTGAGTAAAAGGGGTTTACTGATGGATAGCTCAGGAGAAATGTTAATTGCAGCTGTACGTTACAGGGCGTTAGCAGCGACCCCGGGGATGGTCCCTGTTGGCTGCACTTCATATAGACCCCGTCAGCTCTGGTATTTGCCTGCCAGCACACAACGGGAGAGACAAGCTTCTACAAGCTGCACACCCAAACTCTCCCATCACTCTCATTTGATCACACAGCACATTCACCTCATGATGAAAGCTTTGTTTACATATGTACAACTGCCTGAATGTGTACTAGAGTTATGGCTGTAAATAAACTATAACCTATACAGAAACATCTTCATTTAAACAATAATGCACAGTTGTTACTTGAATTAGCAAATTTGTATGGAATTATGCTGTTTTATATCATTTATGTATTCATCATACAGCTTTCTAGGAACATGCAAATATGGTGAGACCTAATCCTCCAAAGAGAGATCATCATGAGGCAAACCACACAACAACAAAGCAATTTAACTATTTATGACAGAAGCTTTAGGTTTTCACACCCAGAGAAGTTCAAATTGGCAGCTATAAAAAGGAATGTGGTCCTCCGTTTCAGGTGGTTTAGTCCTCTAGTCCATCCATCAGAGCAACACTTTCCCCCTAAAGACACACAACAAACAGCAAATTCCACAGTTGCTTGCAAAACAGTGGCTAAATATGATGCTACAAGCTCCAATGGGTGCGTATGTGTGCACGCGCACACACACACACATGCATGCATGCACGCACACACACACACACACACACACACACACAAATACAGCAGGCGGTAACTGAGGAGGATGAAACGTACCCCTTCCCCCTCCTTCCCTCAGAGCAGCCCTGCCCTCCACATTCCTCACAAGGAGCCCCATCCCCCCTACGACCTGCCCCAAATAGGAAACTTACCCCCTTTTTCCCACCCACACCGTGACTTCTTCAAGCCTGCACACTCAAATTATGCTTTCAAAAGCCGACTGAAAGAAAGGGGGAAAACGAGCCTTGTGCTCCACTAAAACACACACACACACACACACACACACACACTGCACGGCCATAACAAAATGACTGCAGCGTTAACCTATAGGCCCGTATGTTTCTGCATAGGGAAGCACACCACTGCTTCTTAAAATTTTTACTAGGCTATATAAGACAAGTTCACCGCCAAAAAAAAAAATTATGTAAAAAACTAGAAGGTTTTAGAGATCAAAATGTGATGTTTGTATATTTAGTAATTTCAAGTAAAACCGCATTGAAAGGGCTGCATATAATTTCACTCACATTATAAAAATCACAACATGACAGTAAAATCTGCAGTTTTTTGCAAAACAGGCCTTTCATCGCTTTCCTCAGGTCCTCCGACTCAGACTAATTCCAGGTGACTTCAATCGGTCTGTCTTCCATTTGCTCTATTTTACATGATCAATTCACATCAATGCAGTGCATGTGAAATATAACTGAATCATTGATGTGTACAAGATGTACAGAATAGAGGTGTAGTTGTAGTTGCAATTATTCCATGATCCTGACTAAATTGATGGCATGTGATTTTATGGGGATCCTGGTAAAAAGAGAAAAAATCCCTGTCCAGCAAATGAACTTACTTAGGGGGCCATAAAACTACATCCAGCATTTATTATTAAGACTGAGGGTCATAATTTAGCAACACTTCACAATGTCGGGCAAAATGTGAAAAAAGTCAAGAAAGTTGACCCCAAAGCATGTTACTTAATCTGACACGTGGTCTGCAATGCAAACGAAGACAGCCCCTCTAGTCCTGTGAACAAAATGTTCTCTTTTTTTTTTTTTGGAGGTGTGGTCCAGGAGGCTTGTATATCCCGGGTAAAATAGAAACTAATAATCACATTAAGTTCAACAGAAAAAGGAGCAGAGTCTTATCATATGGACCTCTGGTTTAAGCTACTACTGGTTCTAAAACTGAGGAATGGGGTCCTCTTGCAGTCCAGATGCAAGTTTTTATAAGGCCAAAAAAAATTGTCAATAAAACTGCAGAGACCAAACTAACACAAGCTTTAAGTTGTAATTCAAGTTTTTTGGGGGGAAAACTGAAAAATTACATGCAGCATAGCACTTCAATCATAAGCAAATCTAACAATTGCAAAGAAATTATTGAAAATGTGAAAAATGTCCTATGAGGCTATGTTACAGAAATGCAAACTTACAACTGGAAAAATTTTCAAAATATAAATATGATGGAATTTATTATTGAGTTCCCTGTATTTTTTTTTTTTGGCCCAAAAAAAAAAAAATCAACAAATCTGTTTTACCCCATCTTGTCCCATCTAACAGTTATGAAAAATATTTTTAGAGTGTTTCCTGGATTTCTTTCTGGATCACTCTAAACATAGTGGGTCCCTTCCTGAAACAGGACACAGCCCTGGTTACATTTTTGCAAAAATCTTTACATAACTTTTTGCGTAATCCCGCTCACAGACTGAACCAATCATACAACTCCTTGGTCGAGCTAGAAATCCTCAACTGGGTTTCCCTCAAATAGTCTACAAATTAAGGTGTCAGGAAATACGTGTAAACTTCTAACATGAGAGCAGCCATTTAATAAACACTTTAAATGGGTGGACATTTCTGTCATATTAATGCCTAGTTTTTCACAACATTACAAAAAAGCAAAAATAAACTAAATCATTTCATCATTTGGAGATATTACAAAAATAAAATGAACTCAATGAAACTGATAGCATGGGGATTATTGATTAGGCAACACTTAATAAATAAAATTAAACTATTTTGGTGTCATCAGTAATTAGAGTAGCAATCAAATATATTCATGTTTGGATTCAGGGATTTTCCCCAGCAAGCATTTCTGTGACTGACCAGCTGTGGTACAAATGGCTCTAAACCTATGGTCTGTGATTGGTGCTGTGTGTGTGTGTGTGTGTGTGTGTGTGTGTGTGTGTGTAGGAAAGGGTGGGGCTGGCTGGGGAGGGGGGCGGCCTTCCTATAAGACCCTACAGAAGCTCCTCCACGCTTTCTCTCTATTTTCTGCATGGAGCTCCAGCCGTCCTTCTGTTGTGTTGCTGCTGTCGTTTAGGCCGAACGCCGGATGCTATGACAATACTATTGCACTGCTTTAGCGGATGGTACAGTAGTGCAACATCGTCAAAGCAGCTGACCTCTGCATGCTGACACACAAATGCCTGCGCGCGCGCACACACACACACACACACACACACACACACACACACACACACACACACACACTGAATTTTAAGGCAGCTATACCACACACATAGCCCCCAGCACACTGGGGACACACCATGACGACAAACGGACGTTTCCAAATAAACACACGAACCTTTGCTGTTGAATCAATTTCAAGCCAAATTCTATATTTCCTTGTCACATCTAAATAAGATTTCCAAGTGGAGGAAGTGTGAGGAGGGGGCAGCGTGGCGTGGAGGGGGTGTCAGCCAATGCCCTTTTAATATTGCACTGCTCATCTGATTTCACAGTAGTACAACAGAAAAAGGGCTTTGGACAACACAGCGGCTCTCACTTACTATTCAAAAGCCAGCATACAAAGCATCAGCTTGCACCATCCTAAACTATGTCGACAGTGTGAGGATTATATATGAAGCTACAACTCGGACCATGTTGGAAGCCATATGCAAAGCAGTAAGCGTGAAACAAGCGAGTAGGCTTATTAGTGTTACAATAAAATATAGCCTGTAGTTACTACACAGTGTGTACGTGTGGCGGGGAGGGGGGGGTGCGTGTGTGCGTGTGTGTCAGTGTGTGAGTGTGTTTGTGACTAGGACTGCAAGTATACACATTTCAAATGAACTGTCATGCTATAGAAGCCACATGTATAAAAATAAATACAAGTAAGATGATGCCTTTCTGTAAGTAATCCACCTGATTTCTTTGGCTCAGGAGTGAGCTACAACATGGTTGCAAACATATTTAGGCCGAGGAGAAGGTGAAGCGGCGCCTCTCAGAATAATCCCGGCAGTGAACAGGACTTGGCCTGGAGGAAACGAGGGTGGAGAAAAGACAGCCTATATAGGGCAAAGAGCACATTCCGGATACAATACCAGAAACCTTCATTTAATACCTACTATTCCTGTCCCTTTGGCCAAAGTGGCAATTTGAAACCCTCTTCCTTTGGAAAAGCAGGGGTGGGGGCGAGGAGGGGTCTTTGTTATTTCCAGAGAAGTTTATGGTCAAACTGCTCATTTTCCTGCCAAAACTCAGACCCAAAACATATTGCCATGCTGGGGTTTCAAACTCTATCACTTTTACATTTATCAAATGCCACAAGTTGTAGCTCTGCCCTTTTTTGGTTTATAGTTTTAAGTAACTTTAAGTACCATACAAGAAATACTCAAATTTGGGAGAAATATGCAGCCTCATTTATATATGAATAATCAGCTTTCTCTTGGTGTATTAACTACTTACTCCTCTGAAGCTGTTGAGTCCATATGATCGTGCTAGAGAGAGATTATGTGTAGCTCACATATTTGCAGCAGCAATGCGAGCACTCAATCTATTGGTGTAGAGAGCAGCTAGGAAAACATGTGGCTTTACATTAAATACCAGTCATTATTCTGGATGTTCTGAAGATGCTTTTTCCAGTGAAGCCCCTAACAATGAGCTATCAAGACTCTTACAGATTATAAACTGGTATTAAACCATTTGAAGTGGTAAAACAGTCAAATAGTATTGAAATGGAAACCTACCATTCTATAAGTCTAAGAGGACAAATAATTGGATAACTGCTTATTTTATAACTGTATTGCATTAAATTAATGAAGGGATTTTGGGGTCCATTGGGACCCCTAGAGGACCTCCGGGAGTCCCCAGACACCACTTTGAAGCACGAGGAAGAGCTCCTTTGATTGGCTTGTACTTTGGCTACTTTTGAGATGAGAGTTTGTGATCAGGAATCGCTTGCACCCACCTGTCAATCACTCCCATTATCACGCGTGTCATCACGTGTACGCTATCTCTCTCTCTCTCTCTCTCTCTCTCTCTCACACACACACACACAAACACACACACACACACACACACACACACACACACACACACACAGACACACACGATAGCTGCTGTACAGTTTACGATTTCTCGCGGCGGCCAGCCAGTCAGACCCACCGTCATCCGCGTCCATCCGCACCCCGCGCTCTTCGCTGCCTCGCGCGGGCTCAAGCTCTGGTGACGGTAACTGGCATAGGCAGGGCCGGACCAGCTCAACACACACTGAGGAACGAGAATGGAGCCAAGTTGGCCACTTGAGCGGGGAAAACGTCGCGGCAGCTACCATCCATCTCGCGCACGTACGTCCATGTGAGGCGCAGGTAGGGCGCGCGAGGCGTGCCGGCTCTCCGCTTCTTAAAAGGCGGCTTCGTCCATTGGCAACCTCACGGCCTCGCAGCTCCGGACTCCATCTTTGACTAGTTGACATTCAGCTCTTGCCGAGACAAATTCCTTATTTACATGCCAGTCTGTCATTGGTCAGATCCTGCGCTTGTCTTTGCCCTCATTGGTGGAAAATTTATCTCATCACAGTCGGGATTGGTGAAATACCGAGGGGACGTCATTGTATAGTTTAATTTTAACAATGAATACAAATTCTCTCCTCCATTCACAAATTTCTCATTACCCGCCTTTGAGGTACTTTTTCACGTTATTGTGCTTGATAAGATATGTGGACTACAGTCAATCTGATCTGCTGCCTTCAAGAACAGATGGAGAAGTTGTCTTCCACTCTTCCAAGACCACCCAGAGTTTGAACAGTAGCCTACATGTGGATTAACTGCTGCCATGCATGGTTATTTGGGGTTGATTGGAGCCTGCATCTGCTTTTTACAACACCATGGTACCCAAGATCTAGGGGATATTTTGAGACTCCAGCACCCTCCACCAGTGCATTGTTCAAAGGTGGCTGCATGTGGGTGACAATTCCATCCTTCCATTTTCTATACCACTTATCCGTTGAGGGTCACACATGGGGCGGGAGGAGATGCTGGAGCCTATCCCAGCTGACATTGGGCAAGAGGTGGGGTACACACCCTGGTCGGGTCGCCAGTCCGTATCAGGGACATACTGTAAGGAGCAATTAGGGCTCAGTATCTTGCACAAGGATACTTCAACATGGTCATCGGGAGGAATGAGGATTGAACCAGTGACCTTTCAGTTGCTAGATGGCCACTCTACCTCTGAACCATGCCACACCCCCCACCCCCGTGTCAAAGACCCTCTAGATGCAAATGTGGCAACACAATTTGGAGAGAGGAGGCGGGCTATAAGTTGCAGCGGCAGAGTCTGGGTGGTGCAGTGTGGGCAGAGGCCAGCCGGGGTGGGAAAAGGTTAAAGGTGATAGGGCTCAGTGGAGATGCTGTGGTGGACGCTTGGAGGAGGGCAGCAGCCTGTGAAATTCGGCATTCCTGATCAATGGAGCTGAAATAATTGCATTCTCCAATGGAAAAGACCCGCCTCTACCACCAGTACCCCTCCCCTTCAGGGCAGGATCAACATGTGACGCTGCAAGTTGGGAATCAGCAATTGGTACCATGTCATGGGCCCTGATCATAGAAACACATACTAGATGGTAACACATTATCTCTTGTATTCCATGAGTCAGGAATTAAAATTACCAAGTTCAGTAACTTCATAGTTCAGCTCATTAGGTGCTATAGGACATTCTGATTCAATTCCAGAGTTATGCTAGTCCAGCAGAGTTTTCAAACTCTTTCATCATCTAGACCCTCAAGAGATTTTTTTCCACAACAGTGATATCTTGAGATAGGTTGAGAATGCACTCAAATGGCTTTCACAAACACAAGCTCTAGTTCTGTAATAAATAGATTATTATAGATATAAATATAGTTGGAATTTGTTTTTGTTATTTTACAAACTTCTTTTTTATTACGAATAGTATTGTTTTTGTTCATTCTTTGGTAATGTAGTGATTATTTGTAGAGCTTGACCTATAGGCTTTTGAACCTTTGGTTAAAATATTTCAAGCTATTTTGCTTGTTTTTCCTTGTCTGGTGAAAGTCTTTTTAATATAACTAACATTTGCATAAGTGAAGGTTTTGACCTTAGGAGACTAAAATTCAACATCAGTGGTGATGACAGCTGAAATTTTGTTGGTTTTAATCTGTGTTCTTAAAATATATTTGACATTTGAAGTCTAGTGCCAGCTGGGCTGGTTAGGTTTAGGCACCAAATTGTTTTGTTTGTCACAGGGAATAATCATTGCTACCACATCAGAATTTGGAAACCATCTCCCATCCTCCACCCTGCCTCATATAGACTTTCTGAAGTTACACTGACATCATCTGATTTCATCTGAGGTCATAATTTCGATAACTGCTACATAGCATCTCTCATAAAATAGAAATAATAATAATGATAACAATCAATGTAGTTTTTGCCACTTGCATTTCTTGGGAGGAAACTTGAAAAAATAACAAATTACCTGGAAATTGCCACAAGATTAGCAAAACAGGGCTATTTTTTAACAATAAAAAATTGTATAAGTAAAGCTACAATCAGTAATGATGTCAGATTTCTTGAGAAAACTTTTGATGCAGACTTGGCAGGCAGAACCTGCTACATTTTGAAGCCCTTCACAAGCATTAATATGAAAATGAAAATAAATTGTTGTGAAACAATTTTATATGAATAAAGCTCAGAAAAGGAACAGTTCATGTAAATCACTGGCTGCATCTGTTCATGCAGATGAGAGCAAGTTGGACTGTAGTTGTTGAAAGAGAGGGATGCCTGCAGCCCACCTCTTTGCCCCTCGCCAGCTCATTGCAGTGCACTATACTTTATTGTCAAGCATGCTTACAACTTAAGCCACTGACTTAACCCCACAGGCTATAAAATATCACAAGAAACAAACAAGGAGAAGCTCCTACTTTACTGAAGAATGCAAATATTTGCAGCACTGCGGGAACACATTGTTGTGAAGACTGAATCTCTTCTCTCCATTACTTTCTTGACTTTGCCCCCGAGTTTTGAGAAGAAACCTGTCTGCCATGACGTGCTTAAGTTGCTATGTAAGGAATGCGCGGTCACGCTTGTTTCTGCCTGTGTGTTGTGCTGCGTGCACGCCCACGCTAAGTAGCAGTGCCGAGTGAAGTATGTGGGGCCGCAGGAAGCCCCATGCCCATATTTAGCTGTGATGGCTGACTGATCAGGCTGTCATGGAGGAGATCTGAGTCCTGTACTATGGGGTTTTTGTTTTTCAAGTTTATAGATTTTGGGGGATACACAACGTGCACCTGATGCAAACATGAGGACATTTAAAACCGGAGGCACTGAAATGACAAAGAACACATGTTTCCAACACAGTGTGAAACATAATCACACAGTGCTTGAAAGTTTTTCGCTTTGGGCCTAACATTCTATTTATTGTTTTCTGGTCAAAACATAAAAACACATGGAAATAACATGATCAAATTGAAGTGAAACTACATGTTTTAAGGAGGCAGGAATCATTTACACATTAAAAGTGATTGAAAAACTTCTTAAAGATTCTGTCCACAAAATAATTCTAATACAAAATTGACAACATTGTGCTGTTACAATATTAGATTTGCAAACACTATCATCATTATGGTAAAAACATTCACTAAAATTATTCATTTATTGGAAATTAATCTTTACGATAATACGTTTGTTTATTTTTGGTTTGTCTCTTTTTTAATAATGGAAATACATTCAGAATAGGAGTGTCATTAGGTAGAGTCTGTAATCTAGAAAAAGAACAATTACACTACCTAGATATTTATTCCTGCTGGACTGTTTAATGTGCATTATTAACATGATATCAATGACTTATCTTAAAATATTGTTATAAGTATAAATTATATATTGTGACACTCCAAAATTAATGTCTAAATTCGAGCTGTGAGGAGATAGTGCATCTATTTAAAAACTTGCTGAATTTAGTGTCAATTTTTGGTTAAGACTTGTTCGTCAAAGAGACACTAAATAGACAGTATGGTATCGTTTTTACTTTTATTTTACCTCTAAATTTCAAAAGGTTAAATCTAAAAAAGAGACATGACAGTTTTTCTAGCAGGGCTGCAGACACGTTGACAACTGATGATTACGCTCAGGGAGCCCCGATTTGTCTGCTACTATCAGTACTCGTACGCCAAGGCGGTTAAAAAGTTGCCAACACACCTTTTTTGTGTGGTGTGCAGATGTAAAAGTGGTAACATGCAGAGGATAATTACTCTGAGTGTGTTGATGGACATTATTGGGCCACAATAAAAAATACATATAAAAAAGAGGTGTTGTTAATTTTAGTTCAGGAAAAAAAAGCAAATCTAGAAAATAATTTCTCAGGATTGTGTTTCTTCCATAGTTATTTGGTTTGTGTGACTCCAGCTCATCTAGTTTGATGAATTATATAAGTGTTTATTGAGACATAAGGCTTTAAGAAAATGGCACAGAGAAACAGGCATTAGTGCAAATAACTTCTCAAAACCTGTTATCATAAAATCAGATGCACTGCATCACACCAGTGAGTGCTAGGAGTGGAGGTGCCATAATATGAATTTATGGTTGCCCAAATGCAGTGATGAGGTCCGCTTCAGTATTTTATCAGTCAATCCTGGACCCACAAGTCCTATTGCAGGTGGGGCTTTTATGAGTTCCTCTTTGATGTAAAAGTCCAGTCGTAGCTCATCTTGGCTGCAAGAGATTGCCAGGGCCTTGGTCTACCAAGGCCTGTTTAAGACAAATTTGACCCACTCTCCATAGGCACTGACTCTGTACATGAACAGACAGAGCCCAGTGTTGAGGGGGTGTTAGCAAACAGCTTACCTTTAGCGATTAGCCAGCGCTAACAACTGGATGTAACATGTTACACAATTATAGGTCACATGACATAACATTATTTCATATGCAGTTCAACCCTCATGTCAAATTCAACAGTGGAGTAATTTCATTGCAATTTTTAGACAGACAGTAAATTTAGATAATGATCAGACGGTGAGGTTCAGCCCTGTCCCATACACACACACACACACACACACACACACACACAAACAAACACATACGTGCACATGGAAACACAGCTGCACAAACATACAAGTGATCAAAACCAAGAATTATTATTGAGAATATCACATCTGCTGCCATCAAAAAATTTCTTTGACATATATTTCTTTTTTGTGTTTTGTACTGATGTTTGTTTTATCTTTTACACTTTGCTTGAAATATTAATGAGGCTGCTTTCAGAATGTGCAGAAATGTCCTTGCTTGTGGTAAATATCATGAGGTATGGAGCCAGCAACTAAAAATCACAGTCTTAAAGTTGGTAAGATGAAAGAAACTCTCCAGTTGGCCAAGAATTAAGCATTTAGCTTATGAAGTTGCTTTTAGAGTGACAAGAGACCTCCTGCCGAGAAACAAAGCTGTTTGTTTCAGTACTTGCATTTCTGAGTTATTCTCTCAATAACAAGAATGTGTTTTGTAGTAGAAATCTGCTTTATCTCTTAAACTCCTTGTCTTCACATAGCTTAAAAATTAAAAGTCATTCTTCCTCCATCAACATCATCTGGACTTCAGTTTTACACAAAATAAGTTGTAAATATTAAGTAAGATTTTTCACACATAATATTTCAGAAATATATATGTTCTTTCATGTGGGCTGTGTCATGCATGGCCACGGTCCAAATGTGATCGTCACAGGCTGCAGTAAGTTAATGTTTACTGAGAATTGTGCAACAAATTGAACATATCAGAAGTTAATGTGGATAGGAGTGTTGTAAATGCTCACCTTTTACACATTCAAAAGATTTTCTGCACAACAACTTGCTCATCAGTCAGAGGTAACTGAATCTTGACTTTAGTACATAATAAATTTAGACTAGTCAAAGGCTCAGTGAAGAGTTGTCTGTGCGCAAGGATGATGATTTTCGGTTTTGAAATGAAGCACCTGCACAGTTATATCAATCTATCGAGATAAGATCCAGCTGCCCCTTAACTATGACGCAAAATCTTTCTTTACATTTCCATACAAAGACAGAATGTGTTTTTCAGTAGCATCACGCAAAGTGTGTTCATCCTGATATGCATTACTTCTATGTTAGGGCACATGAATGAAAAATCATTTGAAAACTGATCAAGCAAAGGTTTGCTGTAGTTCTTTATTTAAAATCACAGAGCTCAAATCAACAGAATGGAAATATTAGCCAGGTATTAGAGTATATTTTAATAAGAAAGAAGAATATTGATTTATCCAGAATATTCAATAACAATCAGGTCAATTTTGAAGTAAAGACAAAAAAAATTCAAAAACAGAGGCAGAGTGTATGTAGGAATTTGACTGTCTTTTTTTGCCGTTTTCAAAGAACTTATAAACATATGCGGCTAAAACATGGCCAAAAGCCTGACATTTAAACATTTAAAACAGCTATTTACAGATAAAGATAAAAATTTAATTAAATGTGTAAAAGAAAGAACAGTTTAGTTTGTTAAAAACATGTACAGATCCCCCCTTAATTAAATTTTTCATGTAACACAATTTTTCTTCTGAAGCAAACACAGGATGGTGTTGTCCAGCTGGCTGTGAGCTCCTGAAGAGTTGTACACAGAATGCGGTATCACATTTGATGAATGTAGTCGACTGGCTCGCTTTGTGCTCCTGCTACTGTCCTGCTGAGCATAGCCAGTGTTCTTTGGAGCTGGAGGAAGAAGAAAAAAAAATCCCAACAATATTGACTGTCAGGCGCCAATGTGTCACATTGTGACTCTGAGCCAATCACAGGCTCAAGAATTCAGACAGACAGCCTGTGCGCATACTGGCCCTGCCCACTGGTTTAGACCATGTGACCAGTCACCAGCAGCAGCAGCACACACACCTCCTGATTTCACAGGAAAACAACCCTATTTGCAGTTATCAGCATTAGATGTGGGCCTGCTGCAGCCTGCATATTCTATAGACAGCTGGCTCACTAACCCGCATTGAAATGCATATTTATTCCATTTACTGTACACTGCTTATTTACAGTATCAAATTAGGCATGTGATAAAATGGCCTCCATCAACCCTACAAAATCTCCATGCATACTTCAGTAGGAGTTCATCGTCCAGAATACAATCAAACTGTATTAAAACGTCACTGTTTCCATGATGCAAGATTACCGTTGGAAATATTACAATATGAATCTAAACAACATGTATGTTACTGCTTTCTATATCCTTTTCTCTTTTGATTAAATTTTCAATTATGGAGAAAAATGGTCGATGTCATTGTTTCTTTAGTACTATGTACATGATATTAATAGGGTAATAGCAATAACATGTTTCACAATTATATGAGGGTTTATTACATCATCGGAGGGCTCCTGCTCAGTATGAATGTCAACATATCAATTTTCTTATGTGTTGACCAAAATTTATATATGTTTCACTGTGGCACATGTTGTTGCCCCAAAACATCAAGGCATTTGCTCATTGCATGAGTCAACTCATGTAAAATGAGTGAAACAGTCGTCATAATGCATCCAGCAGAGGTTCCAGTCATTTCAGACTTTTTGGTGTACGAACCAAATGATAAAAATTAAGTTTCACTAATAAAAGGAGACTGTGAAAAGCTCTAGATCATTCACTGATCAAACAGTTCTACAGCTTAGAGAACTATTTTGTTCTTCTTATTCTTGGATTCACCATGGCTGGGGCAGGTCAAAGGGTACAGAGAAATATTGGGAGAATGTGCAGTCGTGTTAAACTTAATACTTGTTTTGCTTTGTATATTTTCAATCACTGTCTTCTAAACCTTCACCATTGTTTGCATCAGAAAATAAACAGAGGACACTGTTACCTTCACAAAATTGTTTAAACACAATGTCATGACGACATGTCATTCTGGTGGCACTGACATGTTCAGTGACATTTGATTTTGAGAAATAAACTCAAAATTTTGATTTTGGATGAACAGTCTTAAGCAGGTCATTTATTGGTTTTGACTTTTGTATGATTGGTTTTCAAGAAATGGATTTACTATTGTGCAGATATTAAGGATTATTTAAGAAATGTACAAAAGCAACTGAGAAAAACAGCAAATCAAATGGCAGATGCTTAAAAAAATTGTCCATTGTCATCAGTCAATAAACTTGGAAATAAGGCTGGAGGTTGTTTTTTTTTAACTGTAATATAATGTATTCAGAATGTTTTCCTTAGATCTTTCATTTAATGTCCTCATATATACATGTTGGCAATCTCTCCAGAATATGAACGTCTGTATCAGCTCCACATTGTATTGGCTCCCCAGTCCTGATTTAAAAGAGAAACTACGAACAATCCCCTCCCCCAATCCCCAGAGCAGCCCTGACCTCTGACCTAAAGGGTCAGCAGCCAAGGAGAAGCCAGATGTCATGTTGGGGGAGTTGAGCGACTCAGGTTACTCTGGGCAGCATGGTGCCAGGCCCAAAGAAAGAGAGAGAGACAGACAGAGAGAGAGAGAGAGAGAGAGAGAGAGAGATGAAAGAAAGAAGGAAAGGACCCATAGTAGGTGCAGCCTTGTTTTTGAGTTGAGTGATGAAGCAATTATGAAATTATCCAAATATTTTTAGTTAATGCGCTGCTCTCAGCTCAGAAGCACACATGTAATTATAGGGATTCCGAAGCTTGGCAGAAGTTGTCATCGAGATCATTAAAAAGAAAAATTGAAGTTCTGCTTTTCTAACCATCAATATTTGCTTTTTTATTACCAGCTACATTTTAGACCTAAAAAAAAAAAAACAATTGAAAAGGGAATAAAGTCTAATAAATCATGATTAGTTAGGCATCATGAAGACTTGTGTTCTCTGATTAACAGTTTTATCAATGAGAGACTGATGCTGCCTTGATTCCTACGAAAGTTGCTCATTGTGTTTTGTATATTCTGAGCAGCCTTACTAAGAAATTTTTCCTTTTGGTTTCCAGCTATAAACGTTACATTGAAAACATTGGTTATTAACATGCTTTCATGATTGTGGGCCTGTAGTGGTTGAGGAACCAGCTAATGTCTGGTTGTTAAGCTGCACAAATGAACAGGATTTGGTCATAAAGTCCTAATAATGCCATTTGACAGCCATTGTTTGTGTATGGAAAAAAAATACTAATGGCCAAAGAATATCTTATGATCATCCCAGGTAGGAACCATCTGGTGCAGCCACAAGAGCAACAGCTACGTCACCAGAATTCAAACATGGATACATGTGATGTCAGCAGTTTTCAGCTGATGTAAAATACCAACATTTATGACAAGAAAGGTTGGTTGATGGGACCAACAAACACTGCAGTGGTCCAGTGCTTAACAAGTCCTTCCGTTGAACACAAAGTTGTTTTCCTGACTGTAAGCATGTGTCTTTGTGATAGAGGTAGGTTCAGCCAGTGTTGGAACATCAGAGAACATCAGCATCCAACCAAGAGAGAACTTCCTTTCCGCCATTTATGTTGCCAACATTGATATAGTATCTACAAATTAGGCGTGATATGTTTTGGGTTGAAGAACATTGAGATAATTTGTGGTTTGTATAATTATTATGATGACTACGTTGACAAAAAAAAGAAATTACCACCTCGGTTTTTAGGGTCCAAAACACATCCAAGAATATGGAGGTAGCACTTGTCCATCTTCAAAAACTACCCAGTCTTCAATACACTGCCAAATGTTGGCATGTTTTATTTGATTGCCTTAATAAATATGTAAAATTGAGGCCATGTCCCTGTCTTTTTTCCAAGTTGGTGACTATATGCCCTTAAAATGGGTTTTTTAAAGTATATTTTCATGGTTTACCACAGCAACATATTTCCTGTTGTGTGGGTCAATTAGCAATTTTCTCACATTGTGTCCAGTATTACATGACAGCTTGTGCTGAACACCTGTGGGGGCCTTCTGACCTCCAGGTTGGGAAGTATCATGTCTTTAATTAATGAACTCCATCATAAATACAACTGTGTTTTCATTTAAGCATCCTTTCCATCCTTGGGTGCAAGGAATTCAAATAATTTAGATGATGAAGTTCAAACACTGACACAAGTCTCTCCTCATCTTGTTTCAAAAGAATGTTTAAAAAAGCATGTCAACATGTAATCAGAGCAGCAGGTCTCTGGTTTTTCTGGTCGGACAAGTTCAGCGCCTGACACTCACATTTTGGATGTAAAGTAAATTAGCCAATGCTATACGAAGCACATAAACAAAAACTGCAGGCTGTTAATAATGTGGCAGTTACTAGCTAACATTTATTCTCAATTTGGACATATTAATGATTAAGGGCACTAGAGTCATAGATATGTCTACTTCTTTTCACCGATACTAATTATCAATCTATCAATCCATAATAATCACGATGATAAGTATGAACAGAGGGTCTTGTGGAAGGAAGGAATTATTAAAACATCTGAGCACCAGGAAGAACTGAGGTTAACGCCTTTAAAAAACAATAAGAAGAAAAAATTCCTAGAAATGATATGGCAAAACTCATTCTGGGGTACAAGTAATTCAAAAATTCTAAATTGGAATGGCTGGTCAATTTAAACATGTTGGACTAACTGGCCTGATAAAGAACACAGGTTGTACTATTTAATGAGAGAGAAAGTTGGATTTTTTTTTGTTTTTTTCCCAATAACTGCTATTTATCATGTTCCAGCTAATGATTTACAAATTTTCAAATCAGTATAACATGAAACTCAGTACTGTCAAAAATATCAACATGTCATCATATCTGGTCATGTTCCAGACCAGGGTTCTCAAACTTGGTCATATTCTGGACCCACAAGTTAACTTTCAATAATTACTGTGAATTAGAGGAGATCTGGAGATGTATTCATATGCATATAATCACAATTAGTCTGATCCAAAATTGCTTATCCAACCTTGAAAAATACTATGTAATAAATACTCTAAATGCCTAACTTTATCTAACTGCCAAGTAAAAGTCTTATATTTTGATGAAGCCATCATTCTTTTTAATTCATTTATGGGTTTTGTGCTTATTTGTTAATCCGTGACCAAGGCCACAAAGTGAAAATAATATTTGTTAACTTCCTCAAATGTGAATATCCTAAATAAATCAGTTTTATCATCAAAATAAATAATGTGTGTTGTTTGACAACTGATCACCCGATATAGATTGAGAACCTTTAGTTACCCTTCAATAAGTATGACACCGGCCAAAGATGAAACACCTTCACTAGCGTGTGTATTCTCCCTCCCCCAGCAGCTTTGTGAATGGTTCCCCTGTATAAGGGCGGGGTTCTGCCTCTTGCATTCCAGCAGGCGGGGCCTCACGTCGAAGCCATGTGCTGCATTCAAGAAAAATGGGAAAGATAGGAAGTCCTATAGATTTTCCATAAGGAAAACCACTTTCACCTCGGTTTCCAACTGGTGTCTTACATCTGGTTTTGGGGGTATGCCAGTAGTATTGCTCAATCGTATAAAATCTGCCATATTAAACATAATATTACAATATCAAATCAGCCTGATTATTGCTTTATGTATTAAACTAAAAATCATGACATATATTTTTTTTCACTCATTATCATCAGACCCCAATGTTCATGGTCATCCATCATCCACATTAAAAATGTCCTTTTATGTTTACTGAATGTTTTACCTACCCAGAGCTTCTACCCGACACAGCTTGATTTAAAAAAAATGACACTGACAAAAAAAAAATCTTTGTTCCCCTTGAGGTACAATTCAGCAGAAAAATATTGTTTTAAAAAGGTCACATGAAATGACATGGAAGAAAAATGTCATAGGCTAATAGATAATAATAGGCTATACCTATCAAAGACCTAGTCAAACACCTCACCCATTCAAATCTTGTGTTTGAGGTCGACAATTATTTTGCTCTTCATCTAAACAGTAAATTACTCTTCTATTAAGTCATCCATTTGAAGTCCCGTTTCACTTGAATGCAACATTAACCCATGAAGACCTAACTACAAAAGCATATCAGTCCGCGAAACGTACATGTTAACTACAGCCGACGAGGGAGCTTGTTACCATAGAAACGTGACAGAATGACCTAAGTCGCAGAGGAACTACATTTTGCAGCGGAATGATCGGCTAAAGCAGCGTCGCACTTCGACTCGCTCACTATGTGTCAGGCCTCCAGGAAACCTCACAGTTAATATGTTGCGTTCGGATATTTGAGACTTGCGAAGTGTTTTTCGTCGTAGTTCACAAACGAATACGAGTTTTTCTTTGGGAGGCGGAGCTGTGGCCGAGCTGCCGTACGAGCCGCCGATGAAAGGGTTAAAACATGAAGCTGCTGGACCACACAAGCTGGAAGAAGCTGAGCTCTGACCAAACCAGTTTCCATCAACCAGCGCTGCATTTAGCTGGAGACAGGCCAAACGAATGGACTTGACAGGATTAACGCCGTGAATAAAACTATAAAAGGTCCAAAATAATTCCTTTTAAGTTTTCACAGCAGGAGACTTTACTGCCAATATGTCAAATTAAATTATCTTTAACGAATTTCAAAACACCAAGAACCTGTTGGAAATTATTTGGTAAATGTTCTAATCTTAATGCTCTAGAGAGTCCAAGAAAACAATTTTATTTCTTATATTTGATTCTCCTCTGAAAACGATCAAATTTAGATAAAATTTCCTCTAACCACTCTACAATGAGATGTTTTTGTCACTAAATACATAAACATTTAGTTTAATATAATTTTATTGTTATTCAAGCAGACCTGTGCTTAACATGATTTATTATAGGCCTACCAGGAAGAAATATAACTTCATTGAATTGTTATTTAATCAGGCCAATTTATCTCTCATATGAGAGAAATGTTTTACTATTTACATTTCTATAATTTAGTAAATTATTATGATGAGTAGAATAATAAAAAACCTGACTGCCAAACTGGTAAGTAATCCCAGTTTATTGATTAACAAATTAAACAGGAAGTGCTGCTGTCAGGATACTTAATGCTTTATTGTGTTTAATTATTTAACAGCCATTTATGTTTCTGGACATCTGATGATAAGCACATTAACTTCTGTAATCATTTACAAACAAGGACTGTAAAGTGACCACAAACCTAAACATTTTGCTCATTTTGTTGTTGTTGCAGAATTCAGTAAGAATAATTATTTTGTCATTGACCACATGTCTAAAAATCTGCTCAAAATTATTTTCTTTTTATATTTTTGTTAAAATCTTAGAAAATAGGGAGTTATATTAAACAGAGCTAATTATAATTGATCATACATGAATATTATATAGCTCATCTACTGTACTTGAGAAAAATACCTTCTTGCATTAAAGGACACAACAACTCTGAGAGGAATACCATGGAATCAACCAGGAAACTTTTCTCTGTTTCAGTGAATTCAAAAGTTCTATAATTAAATGATTAATTTGATCTTGAAATCTATCTTTCAACCAGCAAAATGATCAAAATTATGAAATGTTTTACATGGTTTCTTTTTGAAGAACTGTTTCTGACACCTGAACGATACAGTAGGGCCATTTCAACCTTTTTCTTAACTTCGATAATGACATCAACTTTGTAGATGAGTGTAAAAATGAACAAAACAACACACACACACACACACACACACACACACACACACACACACACACACACACACACATAAAAGAAACCTAAGGGCTCTCATAATGTTGCACCAGTGGTGGAGGTAACTGTTGTTCATGGATGGTAATAATTGTAAAAAATCACAAAATGACTGACTCCAAAAATGCAGCACTTCAGCAACTGTTCACAGATCAGCTCATGTGCATGGATGTAGTGAAGGCTCAGTGTCAGATATACCCTTTAAATTTATTGAGTACACATCTAGATCAAATCACAGCGGTGTGGTCCAGCAGCACTGTGTCATATCCTCCCATCGTGATGTCCACCTGTTGTTGAGTCTGTTTGAGAGGTGTCTTGATTAATTTTCACGACACAATTCACAATCATTTCATAATCATTTTTGAACTCTACAATTTGAACTGACAGGATGCTGACATTCACTTAGTCATTTAAAAAGTGGAACGTAAAACATAATACAAGCCTGAGAGCACACATCAATATAAAGTAAAAGTCTGTTTTAAAGCATTTCTGGAGAAGTTGAATTCTCAAATCAACAAAAGGGTTTCTTTTAATCCATAGCAGCAATATCCTACAGCAGCACCCGGAGACCACTTAGAACTCCATGCAGTTGGATACTTGGTTGAGTAACAGAATGACCACAATTTTAACATCCAAATAACGAACTACATCATGCCAGAGTCAGGAGAGCCTTATCTTCATCATCCCCAGTCGTGAAATTGTAGTTTATTGAGCTCTATCAAATATCAGGGTTCCCACTTGGAAACGCTTTGATTATAATGTTGAAAAGTGCTTAAAACTATTTGAAGTAGTTTTCTCATACAGTATCTTTCAGCTGAACTGGATTTAAAGATCGATTTGCGTTGCAGCTCTGGACTGTGTATCAAGTATTTCTTGTTTATTGCAGATTTCTGACAAGAAATAAACATGGCATTTGGAGGTACTGAATTTGCAGCAGTTTTCAGGTTGCTATAATTTGTTAGAAGTGGTGCAAAATAAAAATTTGTGCTATGATTTGATATGAGAAACTAACTGTGTTCATTATCGCATAAAATGTACAAGTTATGAGCCCAAATTCAGTACTAATCTAAAGCACAAATTCAAATGATGGTATTAAAGCAAATGCTCACATGTAGGTATTTTGAGCTTTCTTCCTGCATTTGTGACTTCAGAGTGCAGAAAGAGCCAGCCATGTATATTTAGCTTGAAGCTAATAGTAACTGCCACTAACAATGGCAAAAATGTTCAAAATATTCCTTTACAGACTGTCAAGCACATCATCCTGTATAGTCCACTCCTTCGTTACCCAGTTGTATGCTCAGGAATCCATAAACATATTAACTTCAAAACTAGCTATGACCCTCCTGGCTCTGCGCTACTGAGTGAGCACAAACAAGCTGGTTGTGATGAATGTGCCAGCTGGTTGTGCTCCGTGCTACCATACCATTGTTAATTTGTTTTTGGCTCATATCAAAGTGTTTGTGGATTACTGAGCAGATGGATGGATAAAGACGATGTGGATTACGGTGGATGATGCACTTGAAAATTTGCAAACACATGTTTTTGGTTTTATTGTCTGTAGTCGGTTGCTATTGGGCTCCATTAGCTTCAAGCTAAATATTAATGTCTGGCTCCACACTTTAGGTGAAGTATTGTTTTAAAACTGAATGTAGAAAATCAGCAGCAGGCAGTAGCTGATGGAAGAAAAAAATGGTTATCAGAGAATCTGACACAAAAATTCAAATTGTGCATTCAAACTATGAAAGGAGTGTTCAGTTTACAGGCAACAATTAAAGCTGCCATCCATGAATGCATCAGCGCCCCCTGTTGAACTAGTCATTCAATGAAGATCTGCAGAGGGTGTAATATGTCTTCAAAGCCTGCAGCCGACTCTTTTAATAACTTTAATCAAACATGTAGGCTACTTCCAGTATGCAGCGGTTAAACACAAGGTTGATGAGGATTTTAAAACTATCAGTAACATTTAATTGTTTCACTTATTCATCTGTTGTTGTTTTCTTTCAGACCCCTGCAGCACAAACATTCTCTAATGCTGCAACACTGACAGAATCTCTGCTGTCTCTATATGCATTTGGGTCCAGCAGAACTGTCGCTGCACCTGCACTTGCCCCTGAAGAATTTGTTCTTGTGACATCACAATTGAAGAAACTGTGTGTAAATGTTATTCACTGTATCTCTCTGGTTTTATGTAGAGGAAACAAGCAGGCAACCAAAAGACATGCCAACAACTCACTACCTTCACCAACCATCAGCAGTAGATAAATATCAAACAAAGTAATCAGCCCAAAAAGATGAACAAGTGAATTAATAGGTCTTATTCAGCAAACATGACACAGACAAATACTCACACAGTCTCAACATACACCCATGATCAGAGACTGGCTGCATATAGTTACTGTGTGACTGTGACCAAATGCCGATGATGATGCAAGAAACCACATTTGAAGGAAACGCTTTTTTACTCTAGTTTCATCCCCATCAGCTTCTGTCATAAATATCTCACACCCACTGTCTGCAAGTAGTTGTCACTGCTTGCTACAAGTCAGAAGCCACTCACCGCTTTTAAAAGTTGATATGAAGACACTCCAGACTAGTGATTGTTCAAAGAAAATTGTTATTACATCACTCTTGCGCACCAGTCTATAGTGGCTGCATTTTTTAAAAGTCACTTAACAACTTGATTAAATGTTAACCCGCAAAACCATGTTTCTTTGACAAACAGCCAAACACCTCAGCCTGTATTCAGAGATGTGGTCAGACGCATTGACACAAGCAGGAGGGGTTTCACCTTGTTGCTGGTTGCTGCTGATCCAGAGGGAGGATGTCTAATGTAAGATAGTGGTTGGGGTTGTTGTTCACATGATCTGAAACCACTGCCGGTGAGAGGCTGCAGTAGGAGTGATGGATGAATGGGTGGAATATTATCACAGAGATTATTGTCATTTAGATGTTGTTGTAGAACAAATGGATTGAGGGTTGTTTTTCCAAGGTAATCATGAGACAGGAGGGAGTTGAACAGGTAGAAGTGAGGCTGAGACACAATTTCCTGGTTGGCTCTTTGGTATCTGGACAAGCTAGGCTGGGTAGCTACGTAAGACCCTGCTACAATAAAGTTTGAGAGAGAAAGGGACGTCAGCTGATCCAGGGAGAGATCTGCATAGAGGTGGAAAAGAAACTACGTAGCAAGACAGTGGCCATGCACAAGCAGGGAGCTTGGACTAACTGGGAACATGCAACTGCCCGAACCTACCTGGATAGACCTTTTGAAGTCAGAAGCGGCCAGACTTAAGTTTCTGATCTGGTCAGTGTATGATATCCTTCAAAGTTCATCAAGTCCATCAAATCTACCTTGCTGGGATCTAGCTGATACCTCAGCTTGCCCACTGTGCCCAGCAAGAGGTTCCTTTGAGCACATCTTGAGCTGCTGCCCAGAAGCCTTGGGAGAAGGATGGTAAAAGTGGCATCATGACCACGAGCACAAGAAGGCCAAGTACCTTGAAATTGGCAGAGGAATGCAGAAGGAGTGGGTGGAAGGCCATCTACAAATCCATAGAGGGCAGTCCCTGCATTGACTGCTCACCTCTCTTAAGCATGGCACAAGCTGACACTCGGTCAAGCACCACCAGCATTGCTAGTTTCAAACTGGCATATATGATGTTATACACCAAGCACCCTTGCCCTCTAACTGGCAAAGGAATTTGCACTACACCTGTATTGACAGGCGCTTCAGTATGTTAATGAGGCATGGACTGGCATAACCATGGCTCATTGCTATTTTGGAACACCAGAAAACTTTTGCACTATAAATCAAGAAGGGCCTGGTCTTTGGACAATGGCATTATGCATGAAGTGCTATTTAAAGGGCGCATCAATCAGCTGAGCAGATGCACAGCATGAAATGTGGTTCTATTAATGCCCCACAACATGGAAACACTTGTTACTTCCTCCCAGGCCTGATGCATCTCTGATGGCTTCGGTGGAGAAAAAAACAAAATTAAGCTGAACAAGCCCCAAACGCACGGAGCATGCATAGCACCATCTACCAACTGCCTGGCGCTATTGATTGCTTAAATAGTGCTCTCAATCTCCTTGGTATCAGAGGGTTGCAAGAGAGAAGATCCACCAAGACAGAGAATCATCAAAGCTGCAGAAAAAGAGCATCAAGGTAGTTATGGCTCAAGTGGGTTATCCATGGTGAGTGCGCAACTTGGAAAGAAGTCAATGGCCGATCACTCCATGCTGGGTCACCAGTGTGAGCGTCTCTGATGATCTGACACCCAAAACAGCCTATGATCCTCAGGTTATCACAAAAGAAGTTGCACCATCTGGGGTTGCAATAACGAGACTAATCTCAGAGCAAGTCACTACAAGTGAAAGAATTAACAAGTTGATATCGCTAAAGATTTTGTATCTCAAGTTTTCAGAAATTTTATGTTAATAAAGGCAAATGAGGAATTCTCTATGAACAATTTTGCATGCATTTCCATTCATCCATCGTCATCTTCTGCTTATTCCTTACTAGTAAGGGTCGCGGGGGGAGGGGGCTGGAGCCTATCCCAGCATCTACGGGCGAGAGGCGGGGTTCACCCTGGACAGGTCGCCAGTCCATCGCAGGGCCAACATACAGAGACGAACAACCATTCACACTCACATTCATACCTACGGTCAATTTAGAGTATCAATCAGCCTAGTCCCAAATTGCATGTCTTTGGACGGTGGGAGGAAGCCGGACTACCAGAGAGAACCCACACAGGCATGGGGAGAACATGCAAACTCCACACAGAAAGATCCCGCGCCCGAGCCGGGACTCGAACCTGGGACCTTCTTGCTGTGAGGCCACAGTGCTAACCACTGCACCACCGTGCAGCCCCTGCATGCATTTCTAGAACTGTAATCTGAAAACTGAATGAAAATCAATTTCTTATTTTAGATCATTGCTTTTTTCTGAGGATTGCACAATTTTGAAAAAATATTTGAGATTATTTTTGACTGAAATTATGTTCATGATATTAGTATGTCAATCATTCATTCATTATTCTCTTTTTCACTGAAAACCCCATTCATAGAGCAAATCATTTCACTCATAATCAAAGGGTGTCTTAAGGTGCTCGAATATCAAAAACAGTGATTTTCACACTGAGGTCAATATGGGTGTCTTTAATAGAATAAGTCAAGCTTTTGGTCACAAGACCGTCATCAGAGCAAACCAGTCTTCACAGTGAAATCTTCATGAAAAATCCATTAAAAAGATAATGGAGGTATTTTTGTGGAGGTCATCTAACAAAAATGTTAGGCATCAATACAAAGTGACAGGGTGAACATTACTGCAGTATCACCACATTCAATTTAGAATGGTATTTACATACAAACTATACATACTTATCTTCAAGTTCAGAAATGCCATATAATCATTATGCAATTTCAATTAAATTGTGATTTAACGTGCAGCATTACTTGTTATACAACTATACATCAGAAAATGACCACTCCAATTTAAACTTAATTTTTGCCATGTATTTTGTAATAAAATATTCTATGTATCAAGCTATGAATGTTCTGTAAGAATCTTAAGACTATCCATAAAAATAAAATTATGTTTGCTGAAAGTGCACCAGAGAAAGATATTTCTCAATGAGAGGATAATGAAATAACATTTAAAGATATGTATTGGAAAATCCCATAGCCCAACATTTTCAAACAAATAAATGATGTCACTTAAGATGAAATATGACAATGTAACTTCCCAGTTGATTACTACTCTCATGGAGCATAACTGACTAAACTAAAATAAATACGAATATGCGTATTTTGTCGCTTGTCTAAAAGATAACGTTTTGTTGAAGCAAACTATCTAATATTCTCCAAACTGATCAGTAGATGAAAACCAATCCAACATCGATACATTATATATCGTCACTGACACAAAAGGAGACATACCCAGTTATGTTTGTTATTATGTCCTTTTTCATTGGAGAACCAGGCTATGGCAAATCTTGAAATATATTTTAAAATAGCAGGAAGTGGCCTTCATCCTATCTGTCACAAGAATGACTAATGCATGTTGCGCCCTGCATGCTGCATCTTGTGTGTATCATGTTGCCTCTCTGCACTATCACAGCAAACCCTCCACACCCCTGTCTGCATGGGATCCATACCATAATAACGCTCCCATCCTTCCACAGCTCCGGATATGCGCCTGTGATTTGAGCGCCCTTCTGAATGGATTCAGCATCAGGGAAGAAAATGGGAGTGTGTTGCCATGGCAACTCCATCTGCCACAGACATTCATATGGTATAGAGATATGAGTGGCATGAGAAATGTACATGCAGTCTGCAAGGTTTGCAACTAAGCGGCTTCCTAGGTTAGTGTTGAAGGTGTCTGGGGTCTGCTGTTGCTGGGTGGCATGTAGAGAAGGCAAGGTCATCAAAGATCCACCAACAGAGGCTGGTTCCCCTGTGAGAAACAAGAGACAATATGGGTTCTGGTGTTCCACGGCACAAAATGGCCACACTGTGAGGTTTGTTGCTCATGATGATTCTTATACAGTAAAGCCATGTGTTGTAGGAACAAGTACTGGACAAAATGCAGTTTGCTTTTGTCCCTTTTAGATGCTGGTAAAGGCCAAAGATTGCATTTCCTTCACACACAACATGTATTTACAATTGGGCAAGAAATGTTGTTATGCTGTTTCTTTACACAGTTAAATAACCTCGGCTGGATAAATGGGCAAGCAGAGCTGACATTAGGTTTTGAAAGTCTTTTTCTTTTTACAACTGGTAAAAAATCTATTGCTCTCATTTTTGTGCAGAATGAGTTTATAACCGGATGGGTGATACATGTGTGGTAGTCACAATTTTCTCATTTCTATCACCCACTCAATGATGCAGCACAGATGTGTGCCCTGATAAAGGCCTGTGTGCCATAACACGCAGGTCTATTTTTTTTCATCTTAGATGATGATTTTAAATTGTTTGCATCAAGAGTACTTAACTTTGGTTGTTGCTTTTTTGGTTAAAAAAAAGAAAAATATCAGAGGTCATAGGTGAACCTTTATTGTTAAATTCCGATAGGAGCAACATGCATACATTGCATATATTATATAGATGATAAAACTGCCATCTCAGGTATCAGATATCTCTTCCCTCTATGTGTGATGGCATCATATTGTAATCTGTCATTATATCCGCACCTCCAACTTCTAAAGGTTTTTACCTCTGTCTCCCCTTTCATGTTCCCACCATTTGAAAGACAAATGTGGGATGCTGAATTTGGTGTGGTCCTTGTGGAGACCATGCAGGAGGCAGGACATGATAACCAAAAGTAGGCTGCAGCCATGTAGCTGGTTCATTGTTTGCCTACGTCTGTTGCCATTCAAGGATTTGCTCAGCGTAAGGGCAGAAATTCCCAAATTGTGTGTCCCCAGTTAAACATATTCATTGCCATCTTTAAACATGAACACACACTGCTCCACACTATATTCTTCAGCAAATGAAACACGCATGCACTTAGTAATACATTACACACTTTATTTTAGTATGATAAAGCACTTGTGTCTCACAAAACAGCTCCTCCAGCTTGTAACAAAATGAGTTTTGTTTGGGAAAGAGCTTTTACTGGTATCTCAAGAGTGGATTATTTTAAATTGATTAAAATCTGAGCATCTATTAATCTCATATTAGCTTTCGCTTCGTGATTCATCAAGGTGTCAATACACTAAGGAGACCAAGTAAGATATACTGACATTATTCATATGAGGTAAAACAAAAAAATGTATATAGCCTATCAAATTTCCAAATTCTGCATAAGGGGGCAGGATGGTATGATCACTGGATCCAGTAATCCACGGATTTAGCAGCAGGGGACAGGCGTTGGAGCTGCGTTTGAATCTTGTTCATGACACATCATAACTGATGATGTTTTTCCTAATCTAACCGGAATTTAACTGGATTTATATACCATAAAATGTTATTTTTCAACAGTAAATGTCATTTTGAGAAGCTGTGATGTGCAGGAATAATGATAAAAAAATTAAACAATCTGTTGGCAATTGCGATATATTTTTGAATCAGGAATTTCAGTGTCCATCATGAAAGATACTTTCAATTGAAATGCATCAGTTTGAAAGTTGCACTGCAGTTTGTGTCCATTTCTAAAAAAAAAAAAAATCAATTGATTCAATTTTATTAAACAGACTGCACTGACACATAATGTATTTGTAGTTGTGCTAAGCAGCTAGCCCTTCTCCATTTTACCTTGTCATACTGCTTTGTACCTCAAAAGACAGTATTGTGAGAGGGAACTCATGCTGAGTGCTTGTATCCTGAATCTCATTCTTTTGCTCCCCTAAATTCAAAGAACACTGAATGGTCATAATGAAAACATTGTTGCATCAGAGTGAAAGAAGGTGTTAACAAAAGGGTCGGTAGTAAATCAAGTGATAGAGTGGATGTATGGGGATGAATGAGGACTAGGGTGGAGGAAGAAGGTAAAAGTGGCAGAAAAGCCCGTGGGTTCCCAGGACCAGGTGAACAATCAGGAGTAAGGGAGGGGTTGGGGGGACTGCAGGAGGGGTCTCATAACTCAGATGATATTTCTTCTGGGCTAGAACAGCTAGAACACATGATTGCTTCAAATTGTTTTATTTGGAATTTGCAGATATATCAGCACCAGTGTAAATGTTGACTGATTGAAAACATAGATTTTACAGATGTTAATGTAAGGAAAGATTATTGGTACCTTAAATATGGTGTCATGAGAAAGTTCGTTGAGCACCAATTCCATGACTTACTTTCTACAGTACAGGTGACCACCATAATATATGGTGGTAGAGTGAGTATGATCAGTGTTGACTTCACCCTATTTTGTTACCTTTTTAGAAAGTAAATACGCACACCCATCTTTTACTCTTCAGGAACAACCATTATGTCCGCTTTTGTAGCTTATTATGTCTGCTTCAGTACATTACCTAGCCAGCTAACTGTATTGCTAGGAAAAGATCAATGCGTCAGCTAAGTTTAAGCAGGTTAAACATGTCTAAAACAATAAGATAAAAACTGTAAAAGTCTGGTTTTCCTCTGTACACGTTAAAGGTTTTCCCCAATTTGTTATCGCAGCTCTTCATGGATTGACTGTACAAACCATTACTGTCATGACCGCTGTACACTAAAAGCATATTAAGGATGATTGTTGTTTACTTGCAATATTGAGCTCAGTGTTGTGTTTTACTATCTATACTGTCATGACACTGATACTAACAGTGATCCACTAGCACCTCATTCCTGTACATCACTCATACCAAGTAGGGAAGAAATGACAGTGTAATCTAATGAAACTTTTTACCATTTACATTTGGCAGTTGCAAACATGTCCTTAAAGGCTCTGTGTGCATGTGTAGGTCTTGATAATTTAGAAGTGAAAAGTTATGACACTTAAGATCAGGGGACAGAAAAGCACTGATAACAGATGAAGAACAGACCTCATTCATCAAACATTATCAAGTAAACATGTACTAATTGTTGGTTCATGAATATTAACGAATCGTTTGCCGATGACTCACAATTCTTTATGACATATTGATACATTAATGCTCTATTCATGATTTGATCATCATTCACTTACAATAATTTTACCCTTTTGCTTCTGTGTGAAGAAAAAGAATGGGCAGAACTGATAACAAGTCTTCTGACAGTATCATCACCTCAACGTACCTCTCATAAAGATGGTTCTATTTCAAATTCGAATGACATGATTAATTACATGATTTTTGCTGTGCATTTTTGGATCGTCTTTTTTTCATCTTTAAGCACATTGAAACACTTGAAAAGGGGCACCCAAACTTTTGTCTTGGAGGGCCAAAACTGAAACATAGTGGTGGGCCATAGATGTAGTGTGATGCTAAAATAATACTCGGATCGTATTAATGTCGGCTTTGCGTGCTTTAAAAACAACTAAAATCAAAGGTTCACCACAGGTCCACTTTTCAAGTGCAGGGAGAAAAATATGAACCTGGTGAACAAATGCACACTGAAATTAGTGATCAATGTCTAACTTCAGCCAGTGGGTATGTGGCCCACTGCAATATCAGACTGACTTCCTGTGCAGTGTCTCTGAGATTTGAGCAAATTATGAAAAATTTGAGTATTTTACCTCACCACAAAAAAAAAGCAAATAACACTCATTTACGGTATAGTCCTTAAATCAAATTTGATATCATATTAGCAGGCAAGTTATTCCCGGATAATACTCACACATAGACAGACACATGAAGGGCCACATAAGAGGACCAACACATCAGAGTTGTACAAAAGACTCATTATAGACTAGATGCTTATTTCAGGGTTTTTTTCAGCCACTCAACCCATTATCTTAACATTTCTAAAATTCATACAATTTCTCATCTGGGGAATAATAAACATTTCATCTGTAAACTAGGGAAGTTTGATCAAATAGATAACATAACATCTACTACCATGCAAATGCATAGTACAGATATTTGTAAGATAACATTTCTAAAACAGACTGATCCTCACAGCTCAAGACTTTAAAATAATTTCGTATTCATTTAATTTAGAGCACATTAACATCATGGACACACAGAGAGGCCATCCACGAAGCCCATCCCTTAACAGTACTCATGACACCATGGGTCACTTCCTCTTCCTGAGACAAAAAGAACCAAACAAGTGGCAAACGCCAGCAGTATTTCTTTCATTGTCATTTGTTGCCACCTGCTGGACAATTGGGAGGCTCACAAAGCAACACATCAACACAGGCATTGGAGTTAAAGATTTCAGATGCAGAGCAACAGAGCTCATCAAAGCTGACAAAAGAGGAAGTTATGGTCTTCATTTATAAAAAAAAAAAACATAATATGTACTCCAGTCACAATTACTGCCAAAATGCAATGGTAATTGTTTGTACAGCACTTTGCAAAAATCTAAGCATGACCATAGACATTTTTTTTTAAACTGCATCTTCCATCCATCCATCCATTTTCTACCACGTATCCTGTTAAGAGTCACGGAAGAGGTGCTGAAGCCTATCCCAGCACCCTTCGGGCGAGAGGTAGGACTCACCTTGCACAGGTCACCAGCAAATCACAGGGCCAACACATATAGACAGACAACCAGTCTTGACAATATCTTTGGATTGTGGGAGGAAGCTGGAGTACCCAGAGAGAACCCAAGCAGGCACAAGGAGAACATGGAGACTCCACACAGAAAGATCCCGTGCTCGAGCTGTGGCTCGAAACTGGAACCTTCTTGCTGTGAGGTGACAGTGATAACCACTGCACCAAAAGTGCCTATTTTTCTTCTCAATCATACTTTTGTGTGACTGGGGTTTATCTAGCTTTGCGTTTGTTTTTTTTTATTAGGGCCTAAGCCTGAAGGTACTTCAGGCGAAGGCCCTATTATGTTTTTATTATTATTATTATTATTGTTTAATACTTATTTGAACTTGCCAAACCATAGTCTGCTGAAGAGATCGTGGAACCTTCCAGTCTGACTGCTCTCAAAGACCCATAGATGGTAGTGTGTCAGAAAAACCCGTACAGCAGAGAAGGCCTTTTTTTCTTATCACCACTATCTTTTATGTTCAAAAATGAGATTAAAGGCTATTTATGCAACCTTTAGTTTACATGTGATGAGGACATAACCAGGGTTGCTCTCCTTCTCCATAATTTTCTGGTTTTATTTATATTTTCAAAAAAATATCCAGATTGAAGCCTGCCTTTAGAATGACTGTTCTTAATACTTTTTACATTTAAGATGCTCTGAACAGTCATGTTGTCTCTACCAGTGTGTCTGTAAATGAATCACTAACTTAATGTAAAACCAGGACTCATGGAAAGTCACGTCTCCATACAGGTGAGGCTTGGTCTCTTCCCCCCCTTATTTGAATTAATTTAAAGTCAATAAAAGTGCACACGTTTTCTTCATGGCACATTAAATATCAATTTTTGTTGCACGGTATGAAAGCTTTAAGTTTCCAGTAAAAATAAAACAAGACATTTACCCCCTAAAAATGTGACGTGTCAAACATACTTAAAAATCTAAATAGTTACAACAGGCAAATTTAGGGGTCACTAGATCTGTATAATGGTTTTTGTTGGGCTACATGTAGCTCTATTGAATCCAACATCACATTCTCAAATTCAGCTTTGCATTCTGATGTTGAAACAATGTTCTTCAATAAAAAGATTCAACATTTTCATGGCTGCAGCCATCCCAGCTGTACTGCATCATCATGCAATGTTCAAGTCATATTTTTAGTGGGACATTTTTCTTGTTGTTGACATAATGCTCTTAAAGGTAAGATAACATTCCCTAAAAATAATCTTTAAAAAAAAATCTTGTGAAGGTTTTCTTCTAGCTCCCAGGTCTCTTTGCAGACAGACAAATTGAACCAGTAGCATTAACTCTTTGTTTAAAATGACTAGGAGAAATGTAAATATGCAGAAACTTGATGCCATAATCAGCAGGCGATTCAAGCAGATGGTTTTAAGAAACTGTGCATGTAGCGGCAGTATCAATGAGGGTACATCCCACATCATCAGCAGCTGGACACCAGTCAAATACGGTTCCCTCTTAAACATACAATCATCAAATCCAAAGCAACACACTTAGTTCCTCAGTGATTTATTTTAAATTTACACCATTTTTCCAAAGGACAGTGTTAAAAACATGACACACAATGGAGCTGCCATTCCTGAGATACTAATTGTCCTGTTAGATGTTTACCGTCTAGCTGACCCTCACAACCCACCTTTATCCTTCCCTAGCTCTTAAGTTAAACAGAACTGCCAAATTTAACTTGATGAAAAATTGTTTTTAATGGTTTAGGAGTTACAGGAGCTCAAGCAGGTGAAGAACTAAGGAGGAGGTCACTGTGTGGTTGAGGACCGAATTCACAAAGGTCAGCAGTCAGGACTAAAGAAGGTGGAATTAACCTACTAAGACTTACATCGATCTTTTGGCAGAAATATAATATTCATAACTCTGCATAATAGTCTAAACTTAGAGAATTTATTAACTTAAAATAAGCCCTCTCTATCCACAAGGAGATAGGTCCACTTCTGCTGAGCCCACCACCCATCTCCAATTGCCCTGCACTCACTCACCAAACATTTGTGTTTTTGGTGTTGTAGCTTCTTCTCTGTAGCCCTTCACAATCACCAACATTTGCTGCTGAATGCCATTGCACAGCCGCTCCACTGTCACTGTTCACTCCAGGTAACAGCTGATTGCATTGAAACTGGCTGGTCAACTTGGCAAACACAACAGACACCCGCAGAGACAGAATAAGAGCACACAGTGCAGGCGCAGAGGAGAAACACAGCAGGAAGGGAAGACAGAGAGACTAATGGGAACTAAACTTTATCTTTCCCCTGTTGTTAGAAGTGATGCAAGTTCCCTGAATATGCTTGTGAGGAACAAACTACTGGAATAAATTCATGAGTTATCCTGCGGAGTACTGCAGATTCTGTAAAAGAAGGGGTGAGGTGAGGTGAGATGAGGTAAGGGGCTCCAAAGTGCAACTTCGCTGCTTGATGTTACCGAACCATACACTCTGGTTCTTTAAAAATGAAGAAACTCTGGGGGAAAATGAGCTGTGGGTCCATCAACTTCCTACTGATGAACTGTTGTGATTAATCCATTCGTGAGGAAATGCGCCTTTGATCAAGCATGAACGAATGTCTTGCTAGTCCTACTCTGCCAACTAAAGCAGATGTTTAATATCTGGCTTTGGAGGAGAAACAATAACCCTGATGATGTCATCGAAGTATTACCTCAGCTTGGACTTTTACAAGCGACATAGATGGAAGCCCAAAACCCAAATGCACTATCTTAAAGATAAAGGGCAACAACTCATGTTGGAGAAGCAGAAATTACAGTATAACTGACATTTCAGCTTTATAATTTAATTCAAACATCAAATTGTGTAATTGTTGTGTATCTGTTTTGGCTCCGTTACTTTGAGGTCATGTGATGATGTGATGTTTGAAACAATCAAGGAAATGCATCTTAGGGCAACAAAACATTTCAAGTCCTCATGTCATGATTGTTGCTTTGCGCTATTGCTAAGCAGCCTTCATGTTTTACAAGTAGCACTCATTCTTGTGAAAGTTTTCCAGTCTCTTCCCTTTTTCCTATCACACATTTCTCTTCACAAATATTGTCACGAGTCAAATATTCATTGTTTCACCAGGCCAGAGACACACACACATCCATGCTGATGGTTTCAAAGCTCATCATGGCGCAGCGGATCCTGGCTGGGGAGGATAAAGACACCCTCCATGGCCCGCCACCAGGAGTGCTGGTTGGGGGAGCTCATGCCATGAACCTCACGCTGGCCACGGATGGGATGGCCATACTGCTCTCCCGTGACACTCAGGTAAACGTCAGTGCCGATATGTTGGAAGCGCACAGCCTCATCCCGCTCCCAATGGTCACCATCACAGTGCACCTTCCACACATCGAGATCGTCTCCCTCGCCATTCTCCCCAAATGCACTCACCTCCTGTAGACAACAGAGACGTGTGAAGGAGAAACACGTACAGATGTTAGAGAGCAACTGTACTGCCACTTATGCTGTTATTCTACACCAGTGATCCTCAATAGGCGGCCCCTGGGCCGCATCCTGCCCGCCGGCCGCCTATCTGTGACCCTCGAACTGTTATTCCTTCACTGTGTGTTTTGGTTGGGTCAGCACGTCAAGGCAGGGTGGCTATAGGGAGGTTTGGTTAAGTCTGGCCAGAGCATTTTTTTTTTTTTTGGAACCCCAAACGCCACGTTGATATTACACCCTGCCCTCGCAGCCGCAGCATATACAGACAGGTACATCGATAATCCACAAGCGACTGCACTTGCACTTCACTCGCAGCCCCACATTCTCAAGTGTGTTGTGTGTATTCTATTCTCCCGTGTCCTGGAGCTCAACTGTGGTATAACGGTGTGTGCGTGTGTTCAACTGACATACCTGGTTATTAGACAAGGGTGAGCTGAAGTGGTGTGTGTGAAGGTTTCGACCAGTCTTCATGTGTGTAATGCGGATGGTCTGACCACATTTGATAGCTGTCCCCCTCTGGCATGGACGGTCAGGCTTTCCTCTGATCTGCCAGTAACTGTTGGCATCATCAGCATTCTCAACTCCAGTTACAGACTGCTGTCCGCTACCTAGACACACACACACACACACACACACACACTTTTTATTGATCAGTGCCATTTGACTAATAAATCCAAAGATTTTACATCTCATCTTTCTGAGATCTCGACGACTCAGCAATTTGAAACTGAAACAGTCACATCATATAAAGTATTATTGATCAGAACATGTAAAAAAAAAACTTTTATTCCAAGCTGCAATTAACTTTCTGGGTTTTATTTGTAATTGTTGCATCATAAAAAACATTGCCTAAGCCAGATATAGCCCTCTTCTCCAAATTTTGGGGCTATAGTCCAGAATATGCCCCTGTGTTAAGTCATGAGTTTTCAAAACTGACGACACAACGTTTAACTCACAATGTGACTAACAATGACACAAACTTGTCAGATCAGCGGTACAGCTGTGCAAGGTTAATTTTTTACACCATATGTAACAGCAGACGAAAGATTCTTACAGGTTTATCTAACAGTTGAGGAAGCAAATAGCAGATTTGTGAGGCAGAACCAAACAGTTAATGTAGACTATAGATTCAACAGAGGATGACAAACAAAAAAAATGTGAAATAGGAGAATTGTCTATCTGAGCATGAAGAGGTCAAAAAGCTCCAGCAACACTTGTTAATCAGACAACTTTATTAGACTGATGCTGGAGCTTTTTGACCTCTACAAATTCTCTTTCATTCACCGTGAACCTGTGAAGTTGTGCCAGAAACCCCAAACTGCTTCGGCAAAATGCGCAAGCATCAAATAAAGAATTCTGTAGTTTAAACACTAACTAATTCTTAGTGAATTAGTTATAAATACATTCAAGCAGCCACAAGATCTTATTTGACTCTGTGGGAACTCAATAAGCACGTGACGATATGGTGATAAGGTATGATAGTGTTATGATGGCCCCATGGGGTTGCATGGGGAGAGTAGATGATTGAATAAGAAAATTAGAGCAGGGCTGTCAAAAGGGGGGGCCTGTTCAGTTTGGGCTGCCAAATGTTAAATGATAAAAAAAATATTGATAATGACAGACCTGACAATACAAAAATTGTTTCAAAAATCCTGTTTATCATTCATTTGTGCTTTCATGTTTGCGTTTCTATTTTTCTGGATCTGTAATCATTCAAGTATAATATAATTTTTTGATACTATGATCAGGTGCAGGATTCTAAATTTGTCATGCCCTTGGTGGCTGAAGTTAATCATTAATTTCTTCTGCTATGGTACATTTGTGTAAAAACATGACAGACTGAGCTATAATATACATGGAGGCACACTGCACAACACTTGTTATGAATTTGTGTAAAATAGATGTATGACTTCCATAAATATTTAATTACAAGATCGTGGGATCTAAACACCTTTACCAATTTTCGCATTCTTTGCTTTTGGAGCGCGGCCCACCATCAGGTTTCAGTGTTACCCCCCTAAGAAAATAAGTTTGGGCACACCTGGTTTCGAGCTTCATATAAAATAAGTTCTGCCTCCTCAACTGAAGCTTCAGAGACAAGCTGCGACCCCTAGAGAGCTGGGCGGGTCTCATGGCTCTCATCTTTACACATGGAACCCCTCTATATGGAAATGATCCACGGATATTGTAGGACGCTGGGAGATGAGGAAGGTCACTCTAAATGGTCAATTATTTTAAAGGAAGCGAACGTAGGGACCCCCGGTTACCTGAACCATATTTGACGTCGTGGGAGTGCAGGCGGACGTTGTGTCGGGTGTTGAGCAGCTTGACCAAGGAGCCACAAGTGACGCCGTTCGCGTCCGACTCTCTTCCCTCACTGTGGTACCACAGAAGAACCAACACCAGCGATTTGGCAAAGATGCGAATTCTCTCCATCTTTGCGACTCTTGAGCTGCTAACATCTGCTTCCTCTGTGTGGTTTGACGGTTTGCTACTGAGAGAAGCCTCCAGCATCACGGCGCGTTTCAGCCAATCACAGCCTGACAAGTCCTGAAATACGGAAGTCAACGTCAACTGTTTTTTTAAGTCAACTTTATTGACAAACCGGATCTCAGACATATTTTTTCGTCTTTATTTTTAAGATATGTACAAGAATGGTTTGCACACAACACACACAACGCATTGCTGTGGTTGATAGAAATAAACAAAGAACGAATCAACAGTAAAATGAATAAAAGTGCTGAAAATTTTGATTGAAAAACAGTTTGGTGTTCTTAATACTGCAAAACAGACATGAGCGACTACATGCCCAAATAGTGCCATTAATGTTTTATGTAATTTTGCCTCCAAAAGGCTGAAGTGAGCAGGGAAATACGGTAGCTATTTTACTACAGAGCTATACAAAAGCACGAACTTTAACTTGATTGTGCTGTTTTATGGAACATAATGCTTTTGTTCTCGTTTCTTTTTTCAAAAACCTACAAATCTATACAAGTACAAGTGTATGCCTTTCAACTGGCGGAAAAAGGATGCAAAAATGATGCTGTTATTAATTATTTTATTATTTTTGTGTTTTCTTTTCTTTACAGGTATTTATTTTATCATTTTTATACACTTTGAAGTTTCTTCGCCATCCTTGCGCAACCAAAACGTATTGATATGATGGTTGAAACCTCCTTGTGATATGAACATTTTCTATAATAAATAATCGTAACGGGCAGTACAGTGGTGCAATGGCTAGCGCTGTCGCCTCATAGCAAGAAAGTTCAGGGTTCGAGCCCCAGCCCGAGCTCGGGGTCTTTCTCTGTGGAGTCTGCATGTTCTCTCTGTGCCTGCTTGGGTTCTCACCAGGTACCCTCTCACAGTCCAAAGACATGCAAGAGAAGACTAGGCAAATTGATACTCTACAGTAAATTGACCCGTAGGTGTGGCTGTGAGAGTGAATGGTTGTCTGTCTATATGTGTTGGCCTTTCAATGGCGACCTGTCCAGGGTGAACCCCGCCTCTCGCCCGAAGGCTGCTGGGATCCTTAAAAGGATAAGCGCAAGAAAATGGATGGATGGATGGATTTGTATGTCAAAAAAAATCTGTTCCTGAACATTAAGGTAGATAATCCAGATAGCAGTTACATTTGGGCCAGATATGGGCCACATTTGTTGTTTTGTTTCTGATATGGGCCACTTCACCACATAATCACAGCATGCACTGTTATGCACTTCAGGGACTTTGCTCCATGCATTGCATTTTTTAGATGAAGCAGCTTGCATCACATATTACCCCTGATAATTATGTTTTACATAAGGGTGCTGAGATTACACAAAACTGTAAAATAGTGATTTTAAAAAACAGTTCTGAAATGCTCATTCCCAATGATGTCCAAGGTATAGAGTAAAACTCTCCTTAAGAGGGGTGAAAGATCAACCAGGTTGACTGTGTAATAACCTCCCCATTCTCAGAAAAGCTTACAAAAATTGCATTCTTAGTGTCACTAATCTGGCAACAAATGACATTTGATACATGTCTGCTATGAGTTAGTCAGGTAGCTCAGGTTCTTTAATGACCTTTGAGAATTCACTCTGGCTGCACGGTGGTGCAGTGGTTAGCACTGTTGCCTCACAGCAAGAAGGTTTTGGGTTTGAGTTCCGGCTCGGGCACAGGATCTTTTTGTGTGGAGTTTGCATGTTCTCCCCGTGCCTGCGTGGGTTCTCTCCGGGTACTCTGGCTTCTTCCCACCATCCAAAGACATGCAATTGAGGACTAGGCTGACTGATACTCTAAATTGACCATAGGTGTGAATGGTGGTTTGTTTCTCTATGTTGGCCCTGCGATGGACTGGCGACCTGTCCAGGGTGAACCCTGCCTCTCGCACGCTGATGCTGGGATAGGCTCCAGCCCCCCGTCACCCTTACTAGTAAGGAATAAGCGGAAGACAATGGATGGATGGATGGAGAATTCATGCTTAAACACTATGCTTTAATTTGGAGCAACACGAGCTCTGAGAGCCAGCGAGACAGAGCATTCGAGGAGCAAATCCTGCCACCCATTTTAAACATATAGTGATAGTGAGCATAGTGATAAATTGTTTTTGGCTGGGCTCGTAGGTAGCAGCCCCATGATTCTGTCAGGGGCTTTCTGATTGACTGACTGTCTCTTCAATATTGAAAGACACGCGTAAGTGAGGCAGCCAAGCAATTAATACTCCAGAGTTAAAGCCGGTTGCTGACATCACTTGACATCCTCTTGAGTCTGACTTTCAAGGATGAGCTCATTGTTACTCATCTTGATGTCTGTGCACCACAGATATGTTTAACCACTAGAGACATCTGAGCTAGTGGTAGTTTTCATGATGATTTGGCAATCTGGGCACAGTCTTGGCTGTCCTGCCTGGGGCTGATCTTGATAGGGATTATGAAAGCTGACTGTTTGGCAAACAGAGGCTGAGAGTGGATATATAAAATGCTGGAGGTCCATACTGGCCAGGAGTGAGGCCAGACTGTTGCACTGTCAAGAAAGAGCCTTGTTTCAGTTTTTACATGGGCAAATCATGTTGAGGATACCTGCTGCCTCAAATGTCTTTGCAGTGGTTATACATGACCTGCTGTCAAACCAACTAGCAAGCCTTGACACTTGCCAGCAGCTTGACTGCTCAGTGTGGACTGTTCAAAGCTAACCACTTAACATCATGTCAGCAAATTGTAAGTGTCATGTAAATAAAAACCATCACGGATGCCTAATTTAATTTTGTGAATAGGAGAGAAGCATGATGGTATTTTAAAGATTTGAAAGTGTTCCAGGAGGAGTGGCTATTCTCTGGAGCAAGAACCTTGATGCTATGATTAAAAAGTTTTCTACCTTAAGTAGACTGGTGTGTTGTTGTACAATGTACACAAAAAGATAATGATTTTATTATTCTTAATGTCTACACGGCGTATGAGTCCAGGGAGAATGAAGATGAACATCTTGATAGGCTTGCTTTTATAAATGCTTTTATTCAAGACAATATCTCCTGCAGTGTGTACATTATTGGTGATATGAATGCAGATGTCACAGATAGCAACTCTTTGTTTGCCAAACATTTGTCACTTTTGTGAAGATAATAACTTAATATTGTCAAGTAAAGCACTTCTATCCATAGACAGCTTCACTAGCATATACTAGTGGGAGTTCAATGTTTGTCACTGCATGCATGAGCACTTTTAAAGCTCTTTTAAGAATTCTTATGGATGGATCTGCAAACAAGTATCATGGGCTCTCTCCAAACCCACTATGAGCTGTCCAATTTTATTTTATATATATATATATATATATATATATATATATATATATATATATATATATATATAAAATAAAATAAAATAAAAAAAATATATATAAAGCTTGATTGAATGATTGATTGTCTTTTTTCTGCAAAACCCCTGTTAAACAGCCATTAATGTATTCATTAAAATATTTTGTTTTCAATATTTGGTGTGTGTTTGTGGAGGGGATCCTTAAGTTTTATTACCACTTCAATATATCCACATTTTAAAAATGGCACAGAATGCAACTTTCAATCCTCTCAGAAAAGCGAGAAGGAAAAAAAAGAGAAGCCTTTGAATAGTCGCTACCCTCAACACACCAAATTCTCTCTAAGAGTGAAATTGTAGGAAAATAAACGAAAAATTAGTGTTTTTAGTGCTGCTAATGTGTTGCTCTGCCGAGCAAACATAATAGGGTCTTCGCCTGAAGTACCTTCAGGCTCAGGCCCTAATTACAATAACGTATCCCTCCTAGCGGCGGAATAAACCTACGCACCATGGTCGTGGTTTAGTTTTATCATTTCGAAGCTGAGAAGTCGGACGTGAATCGAGTCATTGAACGCACCGTAAGGCCGGTTGGACGGGCAAGGTGAGTTTCGTCGTGGAGGGTTTAGCATGCACCGAGTCTGGGTCAGTTGTTACTGCTTTCAAAATGCTTCATAAGTCCGCTTGAGCCTGACGGCTGACCTGGGATCAGTTCGACAGTGTCGAGCACTTCGGGAGGCTGAGAGGATGTTGTTGCCCGTCAAACAGAGAAAATAGACGAAGACAGAACAACAGGTAAGTCAGCGTCTTAATGTCGAATAAAGTGGTATTTTGTCTTTACATAACCGGAGTTTTGTACTTAAAGGCACCGAGAAGAGTTTCTTGTGGGTTCTGATTGTACTTAAGTAGGCTGCGTTGTTGTACAACGTTTTCTTGGAGGTGCATCCTCCTTGTTCCAGCAATAGAAATCTAAACTTATTTGCCAAACATTTTATTCGTCTGTTGGCCTCTTAAGTTGTTTTACCTGCTTATTTTTAAAGGTAAAGTTTTAGTTCAATTTTATTTCCCAAGAACGCATTTCATTTCTTGGTGAATTTGAATTAAGAAAACTGTAGCAGGTGGTCAAACCTGGCATTCATGTGTGGACCGTGATGGTGGTCAGGTTTGAAGATGTGCATGTGCTAACCGGTTAGTGTGACTATAATGGGTAGTAAATGTCCATTTGGCATTTCTTGTACGGATACCAGTTTCCAGAGGATCAAATGTGGACATTTTAAAGGAGTGCATGCATACTCATACCAACGATATTAGAATAGCTTTATTAATCAGTCCTCTGCCTTAAATTAATGGCAGCGTGAAAATGTACCTGCATGCAATCCTGGATGATTAGACTTGGGTTCCCCGATGCACAGGTCACAAGTCACCAGAAGTAGTTGAGGGTGTGAAGATGGGTGGGCTGTATTTCCTGTTGACCACCATCTCTCTTTTATTTTTTTCCCTGGCAGGTTTTTGTTGTAGATTTCTATTAGTTGTGCATGCTTTTGCAAGGTGCATGTAGATAAGTGGAACTCAGCATAGCAACACCAGAAGCCACCTACCTTGCACAAACACATAAATGAGCACAAATCTGGCTTTGTTGTTTTTTTCAGAGGTCCAGATTTCATGTTGCTCATGGGCCATGTTGGAGGAAACTAACTTGTGTCACTGCTGCACAGGTCGGTGCTGTATGTCATACTCATGCAACAATCTACTTCCGAAGAGGACTAATCCATGACGACTCAGAAATTATGATCAATCAGCCATATGGGCAGGTTGCCAACAGATTTAGTTGGTTCATTGATTTTCAGGGAGAATGCTTGGAATAGTCCAAACTAGGGTTCACAAATTCTTCAGGCAACCTCTTTTCTCATGGTACAAATTCCAAGAAAGTCCAAAGTAACAGATTACCTTTCTCTCGGGCAGTTTGTTTGTATTTGTGATGTTGCAGTTGTAGACTGAATGCTGCTAAATTAACAGAGTATAGCAGGACTCTGTTCAGTTGATTTTCTTCATGGTGCTGAAAGAATTTGCGGCAGTATTTTCCATGACAGCGGCACGGTGGTGCAGTGGTTAGCACTGTTCCCTCACAGCAAGAAGGTTCCGGGTTTGAGTCCCGGCTCGGGCACGGGATCTTTCTGTGTGGATTTTGCATGTTCTCCCTGTGACTGCATTGGTTCTCTCCGGGTACTCCGGCTTCCTCTAGGGGACTAGGCTAATTGGATTCTCTAAATTGACCGTAGGTATAACTGTGAGTGTGTATATGTGTTGGCCCTGTGATGAACAGACGACCTGTCCAGGGTGAACCCTGACTCTGGTCCCAAAGCCGCTGGGATAGGCTCCAGCCCCCCCCCCCGCGACCCTTAACAGGATAAGTGGAAGAAAATGGATGGATGGATGGATTTTCCATGACTGTGGGTGCAGCTATGTAACAGCACTCTGCTGCATGTAAAGTGAGGTATCTAGTGGTGAAATGCATTAGTCTGGTCTGGTGCTTGGGTTATTATCAAATAGTGTGTGTGTGTGTGTGTGTGTGTGTGTGTGTGTGTGTGTGTGTGTGTGTGTGTGTGTGTGTGAGAGAGAGAGAGAGAGAGAGAGAGAGATAACAAGACAAGGTCCCTTGTTTGTGATGAGGAATGCACATAGTAGTGTCAGGAAGATAAGCTGGCAACTGTATAATCATGGAAATTAACAGGTTAATAATTCTGACTTTAATCTAAATGATTGGATTGGAAAGAAAATACTTATGGCGCATGCATTATTATTATCATCATAATTCTTTAAGATGTTAATGTGGCACTATTAAACTGTATCGGCATCTTTTGACATGCTTGCCTAAAAAGTCACCCGTTATAAAAAATGGAGCATTTAGTTGCCTCCAACACTGAGGAACACATTATCTCAAAGGTGATAAAGTAATATTTAGCTGATTTCTATGAGGTATTTGAATGTGACGACGTTCATATTTTTTTGACCCAGAGTAAACTAGGTGGAGAGATGGCTTGGTCATCATTTGCAATTTTTGATTTCAGTTCTCCTCAGCGATTACAGTTCTTATCAATTCCTCCTTTGAATTGGACTAAGTGATACTCTTGCTACTGAAAACTGACTATTTTAGATGCTCTTTGTTTCCAAGATATCTGAAAAGCCCTTCCCTACATGTTTCAGTTATAGTACAAAAATGTAAAAACAGCATGAGGTTGTTTTGAAAACTGAATAGTGGATGAGTCAGACCTAAGCCAAGGTTAACTGTGGAATATTGAAGGCTTACTTCTTCTTAATTTTGCAACAAAGGAAGTCAGTGAATGTGTGCATCTGTTGCTGAAAGTCAGTCTTTCTGCATTCCAGCTGACTCAGGTGAGGAGCCACACTCAGAGGATTCAGGTCACAGATAGTGTCAGCTTCGGCTAAATGTTTTTTTTCGCCATGTTCCTTTTTTTTCTGGTAGGTTCCTGTGGCTTTTGTTGTGTTCAGTCCATTGTTAAAAATACAGGGCAAATATTGTGCCCAGCTCTCATTTCATGGGTCAGTCATGATCAGATGATCTTTGGTATCATTTACTTGTTTACTAGTTGCTAGATGATTGTGTTTCCTTGTTGTTGTTGCTTACTTCACCAGGCCTTGGTGTCACAACATTGGCAGGTCACTGCAATTAACTGCTGTGAATGCTCTGCCCATTGCCATCAGACTATATTTCAAACATCTGTTGGGGCTCAGTATTTGCTTTTGATGTACATGCCCTTTGGAAAATTAAAACTACTACCTTCAGTTGTCCAGGCACAAAAGTCACTTCTCTGGATATAAAATGTCAAGTACGCAGCGGCCAGTTCGATACACATCTGGATGCATGCCAACAGATATGATCTGATGAATTTTGAACAATGATTGATTACGATTCATCTAATCGAAATCATTTGAACAAAGATTTTTGTGGGTTTGTTTTAGTCTTAATTTTTTCCACTATTATTGTTTTTACTGTAAACATATGTGTCTCCTAATAATGTTTTTGTGACCTGAGCTAAAACACTTTGGTCAAACTGTAATTTTTAATTTCTTGTAAAAACTACACTCTTGCTTAAATATTTGGTGGCATGATGTCAAATCGTCACATTTTGCACACTTTTGAGGAAATGACGAGCAGAAACAGGTGGCTTTAGGTGTCATGTCAATCACTGAGAGAAAATGGTGGAAGAAGAGAGAAAAAAGGACAAATTAAGAACAAAGGCAGTTCATTGATGCCAAAATGGAAACATATACATATATTGAGATACATCAATACATAACATATCACATTGATGTATCTGTGATTGATGTTTTGTGTTTTACCGATACAGGCTGTAGCCATATGTTACACATTACAGCCGATGAATCATTGCACCCCTACCAGGTACAGACATGAATAACCACATTTGTGAGTAATGCTTGTATGGAAGACCATCTCTGATTTTATTCCTAATCTATCGGGTTTATGACAGATGCCTTGTACTTGGTGCTTAGATATTATTATCATTATAGAAGTGGCGAATGAAGTACGTTGAGTTTTAGACATTTACACAGCTTATAAGCTAATTTAAGTCTATGAAGTCATCTTTCCAGCTGTGCGGTTGTTTGTTCTCTCATTGGCTTGTACAGTGTAGTTAGAACATTTTTTTTCTGGGCTGCAGAGCCAGACGGACCCCCCACCACGCAACACTTTCCCAACAAAAGAGCCACTCGTCCTGGACAACCTTTAATATCTTGTCCTTGGTGTGTTTTTCTTTGCAGAGACAACTGAGAACAGATCCCGATGTCTTCAGGGGGAGGTGGTTCTGTCACCAGGTTCGACCGGGTGCGCCAGATCCCACATTATGACCAAGTCCCAGTGGGCTCATTGTGTCGGGATCAAGATCTCCCTCCGCCCCCAGCCCCTCTGCATGGAGCCATTTCAGCTTTCAGTTTAGACAACCTACCTCCTCCTCCTCTACCAGCACAGCCTGCTTTTGGGCCTGTGTCGTTCTATCCACCAAGTGACGATGAGCAAAATGAGCCATTGGAGGATGATTGTGATGCCATGGACATCAAGCCAGTCCACCGTTTCATCCCAGACTCAGTCAAAAACTTCTTCCGTGGCAACAGTGGCAACCGTGGCAGCAAGGGCTGGTCGCCCCCATCATCTATAACACCTCACTCTGCTGCACCTTCATCCATTAAGAGTGGCAATGGCCACACAACAATGGGAATCCCTTGTTCACCCCCCCACTCTGCCCCTCCATCTCCTTCTCTTCCTGGCTCCTACCAGGATCCCTATGGTGGTTCTGGTGGAAGCTACACTTCTCAGAAAGAGCGGGATGGCCTACTACTGGGTTCAGAAGCCATTGATTCTGCATCAGCGGTGCCCACCAACCTCTCTGCTCAAACCTACCAGGAGCGGGTGGAGGAGTATCACCTGCGCTATGCCTACATGAAGTCCTGGGCCGGCCTTTTGAGGATCCTGGGCTGTGTACAGCTGCTGCTTGGAGCTGCTGTGTTTGCATGCGTCTGTGCTTATGTACACAAGGACAACGAATGGTTCAATATGTATGGATACTCCCAGCCACAGTTGTATGGGGGGCTAGGTGGGGGCGCAAGTGCATATGGATATGGGGGCGGTTACTACACAGGCCCTAAGACGCCTTTTGTGCTAGTGGTGGCTGGTCTTGCATGGATAGTGACTGTAATTCTTGTAGTCCTTGGAATGACCTTATACTACAGGGCAATCCTTCTAGACTCCTCTTGGTGGCCCCTGACAGAGTGCGCAATCAATCTGGTCTTGGCAGTGCTCTATTTAGCAGCAGGAATAGTATATTTGAGGGATACCACCCGCGGAGGTCTGTGCAACATGCCGGTTTTCAACAATGGAGTCAATGGGGCCTTCTGCCGCACTGAGGCTGGTCAGAATGCAGCTCTAGTCTTCCTCTTCATCACCATGGCACTTTACTTCATTAGTGCAGGAGTGTGTCTGAAACTTTGGAGGCATGAAGCAGCAAGGATGAGGAGGGAGGAGCTCGCACAGGAGGTACGAAGTTCTGTATCTAACCCCTTTCACTCCGACCAAAAACTTGCTAACACTTCTGCAAATTCACCCTGATTGTGTTCAAGCAACTGCACTATAGCATTGTTTTGGTGGTGATGAAGTAGAAAAAGAGACTAAAGCAAAAGACATGAAATAGTAACCACAGCAACACTGTTCCCTCTATGTTGTTTGTTTATACTTGAACAGAATATATACATTGTGCGTTCACATTTCATCAACATTATTTTATTCTACATGTCTCATTTTACATTTTGGGAAAAATAAAGTTTTTAAGCTTGGCATGAGTCAGATCCTATATAATTCATGGCACTTGGAATGCTTGGGACACTGCCGAGGTTTAGATCGGCCATACCAGCATTGTATACATTGTAGTTACATGCACACTAATCAAGATGATGAATTTTAATTGGCCTTACACTCATCTATTGGTTTTGTTATCCTTACAACGAAAACTAAAAGCACAATGACTTGTAGGAAGTGATCAACAATAAAAAAAGCAGGGATGTTTATTTGACTATTGCCTTGTTTTGAAGTGACACTGGAAACGTCATCTAACAAGTCTCTCTCCATCTTTTCTTCCCATCACAATCCTAGATGAAAACCACTGCATCCTCAGTGCCTTTATCAATAGTAAGTCTGATTTGAATGCATGTGTAATGTTCTGGCAGGTATCACCTTAAACACATTTGTGTGAACTTAACATATGTTTCTGCACATCTGCTGCAGCTGGGCTCAGGCTCTAGGATTTCGGCGCGTACTCCTCTCCCAACTATCCAGCCAGACATCATGGATGCAGCAACCAACTCCTCGGGCGCCCCTCTGATGACGATGGAGCCAGAGATCCTCAGAGGTCACATCCCAGCTGGACACATCCCCAAACCTGTTGTTATAGCTGACTATGTGGCGTGAGTATTTAGTCACATCGTTTTACAAAGCTTCTCTGCTGTTTTCAGACACAAGACAGAATGGATGAAGGAGCCACTAGGATACAGATACTCATTGAGCTGTAATGTGAATGTTTCTAGTGGCCCGATAAAATGTTTTGACTCCTATCTTTTCTACAGGAAGTACCCAACTATCCACTCTGAAGAGGAGAGGGACCAGTACAAAGCTGTATTCAATGACCAGTATGCTGAGTACAAGGAGCTACATGCTGAAGTTCAGGCCATGGCCAAAAAATTCGAAGAGATGGACGAGATGATGCAGAACCTGCCCTCCCGGCCTTCTAGCCAAATGGTACAGCCCTCACCCCACTGCCTTCCTAAAAAAATACACTGGATCACTATCTCCAGTAACATCTTCATTTTCTTCCAGGAGAAAGAGCGGATCAATCACATTTTGCTTGAATATAAGAGGAAGAAGGCTGTAAGTAAAAAATGGTTACTGATCCAATTGGTATTCAATCCTGGCTCAAGTTACTTTACAGCAACATGTGGTAGTCATCAGCTCCAGCTTCCATTGAAGTGAATATACAAATTTTCACCCCTTTTCCAGCACAATGATGTAACTCATTACCTACACACAAACACAACTCTTACCTGCCCACAATTAGTGCTATTTACGGCTGTCTTCTGATATTGAAAACAATTTAAGAAAATTTTGGTTGGTTGGTAACAGGAAAAAGAAATAAAGTCTACAGGCAACAGTCAAGTAAGTCCCAGCAACTCAAAGGATTAAGTAAGAGTGCATTGCAAGCCAGAGTGCAGACATGGAGCTGTTATCAGCAGGGAACCATAGGAGAGTCAGATTGGTTTACATTTGCATGTTGAGTTTACGGGGATTGTGTGCGGTACTCTAATCATAGGACCTAATCACAAGCATTATAATTCTGTGCCAGTCTAATTGGGTCGCACTGCAATTACACTGCCACAACACTAGTTCATGGTGGGGTTTCCTTGCTGCTGTATAGAGTTCCTTCATGAACTTCCAATAATTATAATTTTGAATTTGGAACTAGCAAAGCACTAGCTAACATTAAACAAAAGTCCCATTTTCTGAAATAAATGTTAGGCTAAAAAGGGCTGAGACCAGAGGAGGAGATGGAGTGCATAGGCAGAATTAATCAGACAACCAGTCAGCTTTGGCGGTGTGTTGACACAATTCCAAGGTACATTTCCAGGGAGGTGCATGTCAAGCTATGGTATAGGGTATGTTGCTACCTGTTACAATGCTGATCTTTAACACATAGCTACAGATGAAAGGCAGACCTTCATCATTGCAGAGGCATCTGCGCTGACTGTCCACTCACTGTCAGTCAGTGCAGGACTTGACACTGACGGGAGAAATGACCTGCAGACTCAAAGGCACAACTGATCCATTTGTCCAGTTTTTACAGCAGCTTGCTGCTCGTTCTTTGCTCGACTGTTTCAGGGCAAAAACCTTTGTCTTTTAGAAATGGTTCACCATTAAAATAGTCTGCTTTATGGTGTGATCATGTTTGTCTGGTTTGCTGAAAAAAGATCTGTACTGTATATACAGTATATACGCCACTGTCTTGTCTTGCATTGTATTTCACATGCAAGTCATTAAAAATTTTGAATTAATTTGATCCCTGATAGTCACAGCTTGAACAAGATAACAATTTCTTTATTTACCCTGTTTCTTCTTTTGTTTTCCTTTTGGTATCAGGACCCCACTTATGTGGAGAAAAGGGAGAGATGTGAGTACCTGAAAAGCAAACTCTCTCACATCAAGCAGATGATTCAGGAGTACAACCAGGCCACGGACCGGAGGGATGTCAACTAAACACGTCACCGCAACCAACACACTTGGAACTCAGGCTGTGTCCGTCAGTACTGACATGTAGAGTGAATGAGTGTGAGACATAAAAACTACCGCTCATCACATCGGACTGTTGGCAGTTATACTATCATCACATTGAAGCATTATGGAGATTACAGTTGATAGAAATGTCATCATGGGAGAAACATTACCCACCCAGGTTTGGAAGAAATGGGGATGATTTTGGCACGGCATGCCACCACAGAGAAATACTAATTGTGGTAAAATTGAAGTAGGGCTCAAGGGTTTGAAGTCAAAAACTTACAGTAGTTCCAGGTTGTTGTTTTTTTTCAACCTGTCATAACCGTCATCATTACTGATTTTTATGGTAATTTTCTTTCATCTGATAGTTGTGTGGAACTGTGAAGCACAGAGTTAGCGTTTAATCACGGATCTCCAAGCAGGAGAGTGGATGAATTTCCTCTCAATCCTGTCACTGCAATCACAATGATGAATGGAACAGATGGGTGTTATTTTCTTATTTTTATTCCTTTTCAAAAACTTTTTTTTATACGATCACATTTTATACTGTGATTCTGCATTGTTTTCTTTGTGCTCCATTCCAGCTGCTGTATGACAATGAAAGACTTTTTCAATCCTTGTGTTTTGCCTTCTTGAACTTGAATCACAGTCAGTTCTAATGCAGAGTTTGAGTGCCATCGAGCACACTCACCATTCCTTGTTTCTCTTCTACCCAGGCTCATGATTTTAGAACTAAAACAAGATTAGAATTACACAACAGATAGATTTGTTCAAAGTTACATATCCCATTTTGATGTGTAGTTCATTTTAAGCACACTTCTTCAAGGGACTTGAAACTCTGATTTTTAATATTGAATGAAATCTGTACTTGGTACATTTTTAAATAAGTATGATAACAGCAGATATATATTTTTTGCTGATCAATCCTAGTGTAGAATACTTTGAATTACTACATGGTGATGATGTCTTTAGTCAGATTTAGTTACTGTATCAGCTTAATGGTAGTAGACCTGACTTGTCATTACTTTAGAGATAGACCTTTCTGGAAATTAGCCATCATCTAGTTGTATTCTTATCAAAATAAGAAGTGGGTTAAATTAATAAAGTAAATAATACAACAAAAAGGATAGAATGTCTTTGTTATATAGTCATTAGTAAGCTGGGTGGTAAATGATTCCCTCGGTATAATATCTGAGAAGTTTCTTAGCAATTGACAACGTGTGGCTTCACACTGGCCTGATAGGTAAGTTGGCTGGAGTTTGGAGTGACCGGAGGAAGTGAGATGCATGCTGAGGTCCTGTTCTTAGTCCATTAACCATCTTCTCTGTTACGTTGATAACAGTAAAGCTGGCACTCTGATGAGATGATCTACCAGTGTTTTGTTTCTTTTTTCCTTTCTCTCGAGTCTTCACTGTGTCAGGTTTTTCAACATTGGCAATGTTTTCTCGTAGATATATTCATTGGGAAGAAAGTATCCCCATGGCAGCCTCTCAGCCCCAGGTTCTAATTGATCATCCATTAATCCATCCATCCATTGTCTACCGCTGATTGTGTTAAGGGTTGCGGGGGGCTGCAGCCTATCCCAGCAGCCTTTGGCATGAGGTGGGGTTCACCCTTGACAGGTCGCCAGTCCATCGCAGGGCCAACACAGATAGACAGACAACCATTCACACTCACAGCCACACCTGCGGTCAATCTAGAGCACAGGTGTCAAACTGATCCAGTAAAGGGCCGGTGTGGCTGCAGGTTTTCATTCCAATAAGTTGAATCAGGTGTTGCTTTTGCTTGGTTGGAATGAAAACCTGCAGCCACACTGGCCCTTTACTGGATCAGTTTGACATCCCTGATGGAGTGTCTGATTATCCTAGTCCCCTCTTGCATGTCTTTGGACTGTGAGAGGAAGCCGGAGTACCCAGAGAGAACCCATGCAGGCACAGGGAGAACATGCAGACTCCACACAGAAAGACCCCGTGCTCCAGCTGGGGCTAGAAACCCGGAGGCGACTGGCTAGACAGAATTTCCCTTGGGGATGAATAAAGTATTCTGATTCTGATTCTAACCACAGCACCACCACGCCGACCCCAATTGATCAGTCACAAATAATTAAAGTCCTTTGAAATGATGAGAACAAATTCAACGAGCCACTGTGATGTTCACAGGATTTATAACACTTTCATCACCAATGTTAAAAATTTTCATTTTATAATGTTAAAATAAAGTAACTAAGTTCAGTGGGATTTTGATGTGAGTATGACTTGCACATTGAGCTTCAGTCATAAAATGCTTTTATCTTAAGGACAGGAAGCAAAACCTGATGTCTATTTGTAACTCCTTGCCCTAGATATCTATATTTGCACCTCTTGTCACATCACATTATTTTCCTTATTTAATTACAGTTAAATCAAATTTAAATTAAATCAAATTAAATTGCACTGAGGGTAGGAAAAGTCATCTGATGTGTAAGAAATAATTTTTATGCGCTAAGTTTAAAAAAGAAGAAGTTGTAACTCCTGCTGGCCATGTTGTCATATTTCATTTCATGTGATATTTCCAAATGAGTGAAGGACTAATTTACAGATCCAACTGTGAAAGGCAATTTCTTACAGTCAACATCATCCATCCATCCGTTTTCTACGGCTTATCCTGTTATGGGTTGTGGGGGGACTAGAGCCTATCCCAGCTCAACATGTGCTATGAGGGTCATTGCTCAGGCTTGTTTGTGATTGGAGGAATTCTAGGTGGCACAATTGTCCACGGTGTCCCATAAAGCAGTCCTTATCATGGACACACACTGAAACATGCTATTGGTATACACGTGACTGTAAGTTATTAATGAAGTCCTATCAGTTTATTCATTCTAATGTGACAGTCACAACCGAAACAAGCTTCCAGTGATGCTGTGACGGTCTCTTGTGAAACCTGCTACAGGTTAATCCAGTAGGACCTGAGCAGGAACGTACACCTGTGGGCGTGGCTCTTGGCTCGGTGCGCGCGCTTACAGGTGTTTTTCGCTCTCATCTCTATCGGGATCGTACGCAGGTATGTTTGAATGATTTAATTTATTGTCAGGGACATGATGGATCACGATTTTTATTAAACATTAACGTTTCCCGTCGAGTTTTAACACGTTCGAGACGTCCGAGTTGTTTGTTAGTGTTGTGTGAGAATTTAATTTTGGCTTGGAGTTCGGATCAGCTCATTCACACGATGAAATCCTACGTTGTTTGGAGCAGGATAGGTGTTTTTGACGTGTTTCACGTCTCAGTACGGTCTATAGCATGCGGCAAAAAACAAAACAAAACAAAACAAAAACAGCCGGTAAACATACAGGGTCTCTTGGTGAAGGAATAGTGTGGAAGTGTTCTGAATTGCACTATGGCAGCCCGCATGATGTGAGAGGATTGTTGATCACTGTAGCAGTCGGGCAGCTACGTGATCTTTGTTTTACCACAAACAACAGGCAGTCGAGGCCTGTTTGACCAGCTGAGTAGCTGATCAGTAGCTGAATGATTGGGTCAATATTTGAGGATTTGTTTGGGTTGACAGGTTGATCCATCATAACTCAACTATGGCTGCTGGATTCCAAAAGCTACCTGGTATTTTGCAAGGTGCAAAGTAATTGAAGACTAAACGAGTAGGAATTTCACATGGCAAATTTTTAAAATCTTAAAAGAAATCAGATGTGGAATATAAGTCATGTTTCAGTCAACACCACTGTTTCCATCTATACTTTAGAGGGCAACAACCTAAATACAAAATGCTGCATTTTAATTCTAATCAAATAATCTTTTAGAAATGTATTAATAAAAGCCATCAAAACCCATCTCTTTTATACAAGCAGGAGCCCTGGAATTCAACAGAAAATGAAACATCTCTATGTTATAGGTGTGTGCTTGAGGAGCTTGTCGTGTTTTAGCATGTTAGCAGTTAGCTTGTCAAACTGAGTATCTCAAATTGATGTTTTTCTTTTAAGATGAAATTTTAGAGACGCAATACGTACTCTAATCTTGAAAAAAATATTTTCATAGTTTTGATTTGAAAATTTCCCCCTCATATTTCATATTATAGTTTACAAAAAAAACCAAACGTTGCTAAAAGTGAGCTTCAACTTAGAAACATTTCAAGTCCAATTAGAGGAAGCTCACTTGAGGGCCAAGACCCAATGGTTGTAGTCATATAGCGCTTCCTGTGGTGGCTGATAAAACATGCAGAATGTGATCGGAGAATCAGAGATTGTAACTGACATTGATTCATTCAGTCACACCAACACGCCACAATATCACTTCTGACCAACACATATTGATTGACATATCGATTAAATGTTTTTACTTATTCACAGGGGTCACATCTTTTTAATCTTATAACATCGCCTCTCTTTCTCACTCCCTATCCCGCTCCCTCTCTCGCCTGCTGTCAGCACAGCTGCAGAGGTTTGAGAATTCTGATGGAGGGAAAGATGGCAGGTGAACGGGAGCGGCAGCTTGACCATAGAGATTCTTTTTTATCATTGGTTTATTTTTAGAGTTCTATCCTCTAGTTGCCTTGATGACCTTCTGTGTGTCCTCATTAAATGTCAAAGTCACAGGCAGACTCAATTGAGATTGAGCTGTCAAATGCAACTGTTCTTTGACGATTATATGATTTATTTGTATGTTACTTTAGCTCACATTCTACTCTAGCTGGTAGTTTTAGTTAATTGATCCCTGTACACAAATGGCAGGGGGTGGGTGGGTGACAAGGCCAATAAATGATATTGATATTTTTTTAGGTTTGATCAAGTTGCATGATAAACTCAATTTCTGAAGTTCCTTCTCTTCAATGCAGGAGTTTAATTGAGCAGTAGGCAGCTAATCTCCTTAGCATCTGAGGGTGGAACTCTACAGGTAACAGAACAGTAAGGAACTATGAGGTAACAAATTAGTTGAGCTCTGCCTGGAAGGCTCTCAGTTACACAATATTGTAACTGTACCTGCCCGTTTCATCCACGCCACAGCAGATTGTGATGTTGCCTGTTTCATCCACGCCACAGCAGATTGTGATGTTGCCTGTTTCATCCACGCCACAGCAGATTGTGATGTTGCCTGTTTCATCCACGCCACAGCAGATTGTGATGTTGCTTGCAGGAGAGTGATGGGAAATTTTACAAAGGTCACTTTATACTGTGTGTTTTTCTTTTGTAGAGTGAGTTCCAAGTGGATTTCAGTATGCCAAGTAATAAACAAAGCTCCCCACCATACTTGTCCAGCAGCAAACAGTGAGTTTACCTCCATTTCACTTCATGTCTTTCTGTCTGTCTTTACAACAATGATGGCATCTCAGTGTAGCACTTCTTTAATAATGATTTTATTGCAAGACTTTTCAAGTGAACATTGATTATACACTATTCAGTGATTTATGATGTCAACTTCCCTCTGATTTTTTTTTCAACTGAGAGGAATGTGACTGGTTTCAACACACACATTCAATTAACAAAAACTGAAATTGTAACCAAAAGGTGTGTGTGTGTGTGTGGGGGGGGGGTCTGTTTACTGTAAGAAGATATCAGTATCTTGCATAAGTGTATCAATATCATATCTCAAGAGTAAGTATATGATATAAGGTTATACTACAGTATTGTGTGTTGTCCATCTAATGTCACTGATGATAACACTTGAATTAGACTAAGCTTAATCAACCTCATTTAGTCTGTAATGAATGGACTGAAATGTATTGCATCCATCCATTTTCTTCACTGCTTATCTGTTAAGAGATGCGGGGGATTGGGCGAGAGGCAGGGTAGGCCCTGGATGGGTCGCCAAGTCAGTCGCAGGGCCATCAGGAGCAATTAGGGGTTCAGTGTCTTGCTCAAGGATACTTGGACATGGTCACTGGAGGAAGTGAGGATTGAACTAACGATGCTCCGGTTGCTAGAAGGCCACTCTTCCTCTAAGCCATGCCGGCCTTCTAATTTTAATGCAGTTATATTTATTTTTTAATCTTCGTTTAACCGTAAAAGTCATTAAGGACACATTATTGTTTTTAAAGATAGCCTGGGTCAATGAGATATGGCAATATTTGTCAGTCTGCTGTCTTTTTACGCTCACATAAAGTTCTGCCCTCTGATCACCTGTATTGACATGATCAGATAAGTGCTGTTCACTTTGTGAATTGACCTGGATATGAGCATTTGTAGGGCAAAGTAATATACTGTACCTGTAGTTTCTAATGAGATAAGACAGCCCTCTTTCCCCTCAGTGTTCAGTGAAATCATGAAGCTTCACTGGATATTCTGACAAACATTTGTGGAAACCACAAATGTTTTATTTACCTTACTTAAAGTCACCAATCTTGTTCACTCTGGCCAGGCAAGATGACAGGTGTTGATCAGCAGGTCATATCAGGAGTCAGGTTGCTAGCAAGCGAGTTCTACCTAAAAAAGTTTTAGCAGTTGTAAAGACAGGTGTTGTTTGGACAGACTTGAAAATCTAGATGCTTATTTTGTCACCTAAAGAATACCCTAATCTGCAGATTTTTGTTTAGCTAAAATAAGTTGAGGTAAAAGCAGACCTCAAATGACCACCTTAAATTATTGGTGTTTTACACAGAATAAAACAAAATTGCAGTATTTTGTTTGCAGTAGTAAATTTAGATGGGCACTGTGTGGCTTTTTACAGACTGTTATTTGAAAAAGGACAAGAGTTGCACTCAATGCACAGATTTCCATCAAGGCCAGTGGCCCTCTGTCATTTGTTGCAACTGAAATCATCATATGTTTGTAAGAATTAAAAAAAAAAAAACCTTTGAAGATACTTGATATTTGTCATAAAGGTCCTTCTGGAGACAAATATTTCTCCCGTGTGTGAGTGACTATATCTCTGTCCTCCTGTGTTGCAGTCACAGCAGCAGACACAGACACAGTGAGCTCATGTCCAACCCAGCCTTTCCCTACTACCCAGGAGACAAGATGCTCCACTTCTATCGCTGGACATCCCCACCTGGTGTGATGAAGATCCTGTGTATCATCATCATCATCATGTGTGTGGCTGTGTTTGCCTGTGTGGCCTCCACCCTGGCATGGGACTATGATATGAGCCTCATGGGTATGGGTGGTGCTGGAGGCTTGATGCCAGGTTACGGCGGCTCATACGGTGGCTCATATGGGGGCTCATACAGCGGCGGCGGCAGTTATGGAGGATCATATGGAGGTGCCATTGGTAGTGGTGGATATGGCGGCTATGGCTATGGAGGGGCAGCACAGATGGATCCTAAAGCTGGCAAAGGTTTCATCATTGCCATTGCTGCCATTACTTTCATAGCTGTCCTCATAATTTTTGTGTTGGTTGTGTCGAGACAAAATGCTGCCCGCTCAGCATCGTTCTACCTAGCAGCGATCATCATCTGCGCCATTTTGGCTTTTCTGATGATCATCGCGACCATTGTGTACCTGGTGGCAGTAAACCCAACAGCCCAGTCCACTGGTTCCATCTATTACAACCAGATCCGCCAGCTTTGTGCCCAGTACCAGAACCAGAACCAGGCCCAGGGCATCTTCATCAACCAGTATCTATACCATTACTGTGTGGTGGAGCCCCAAGAGGTAGGACAAGCTCTCTTTCATGGGGTTTATAGGGAAGGCTATATGTACCATTTTTCTGTCCTGTAGTTTCTGAATCACAGATACTGTAGTGACACCTAATGAAACGGCAGTAGTTTTCACTAACTTTCAGTGAGAAAAATCAATGTAATTTTCTGTGAGTTCTTCATTTTGTTGTTGATTTGATATGGTGTTGCTGAAAAAGAGGAGAACAAGCAACAGGTTAATTATTATTTGAATTGCTGATGATGATGAGTCTTGTGCTCCCTGCAGGCCATAGCCATCATTCTAGGCTTCTTGGTGTTTGTGGGCCTCATCATCCTGCTGGTGTTTGCAGTCAAGACTCGCTCCAGCATCAGGCGCTGGGGCCCTGAGCGTATTCTGTGGGAGGAAGTCAAGGTCGTCAATGATGGTCTACATCACAGTGTTGGGGAGTGGGTGAGTGTTGTAAATATACCTTGGGTTTCCAGGCTGGGAGAGCAACAAACACAATCTCACCTGAGTTATTCCTTTAAGTTTATTACCTAAATACTTTGGTTGAGGAAAACAATTCAAAATGGCAGGGAGTCAGTGTAGCTTGCAGTATACTGGCAGAATATAAGTACTTTGTGTTCATCAGGTGCTGAGCTAACACCTTAGTACAAGGTGATCAGCATTACTTCACAAGTTTACATTTTTGGGATTGTTAAATACTCTGTTGTGCAATCAGAACATCTTCTCACACTGGATCAGTTAGTACTTGTTAGTCAACCAAATTAATTTGGGAAATGTGTTTATACACTGATGCAAACATCTTGTAATGACAAAATGAAACAATCTGATACATAATAAGTGATAATCTGAGAATTGGGACACTGCTTTGATGTAGTGAAATTACTCTTACTTTCAACAAAAAAGTTTTGTGATCAGTAACCAAGACAGCATTTTGTCAAGTATACTGTTTGCATTTTTTTTTCATGTACATAATCACTACACTCTCATTGAGCGGGGAAATATGAATCTGGTTTCCTAAGGTAACACTTAAAGTATGTATGTATGTGCAATGATTGCTGACAGATTGTTTCCGATGCACATTTGTAAAGAGAGATGAGAAGCTGTGTGTGTGTGTGTGTGTGTGTGTGTGTGTGTGTGTGTGTGTTGGCGTGCACACCTGCGTGCTGTGTATCAGAGTTTATACCATAAAAGGTCTCCAATGGGTAAGAAAAACAATTACCAGAACCTCTTATCCTCACGGGAACAAAGACTGGTCTCAATGTGGCAAAACATAATTTCTTATTTTGCCGTTAAATTTGTTGTCAATATGTTAGGTTAAGGGCTTGGGTTAAGCTGTCAATTTGAATGGAAGTCAATGGGATGTCCTAATTAGAGTAACTGTGTGTGTGTGTGTGTGTGTGTGTGTGTGTGGTGTCAAGTGAAATGTAGAGCAGGAGAGGACAGTTTCAGTTGTAGTTTCTGGGTGCGGCCCATGAAGACACTCTTCTATGTCAAAGACTCAAGGATTTTTAGTTGCCATTTGTGCACAAACCAGACCATCCAGGCACATAGAAATTCTTGTGCAGGGCTCTCACTGAGTCATGTTAGTTAAGAATGTAAAAAAAAAAACACTTTACAAGAATAAAGAAAATCGAACAGTATAATAAATAGTTAAAATTTTTAGAAATGAAAAATTATGGATTAGAAAAAATGCAAATTATAATAACAGTATATACACCTGATACCTAGTGGGTAGCAGCAAGATTGCACATTATGGAATATGTGTTCTAGTAATGAAGAAGGTTCTGTTTAGTAGCATTCAAATCTAACTTGCCTAAGAGCCTTACTCCCAGTGTTCGTCCATTCCCAGAAGGACGGTGTCACATGGTTTGTATGTGACGGCAGAGGGCCAAAATACAAGTGAAACTTGCAAACAACTTCCGTATGAACATAGCTTTCATTCCAGGTTTTGCCTTCCCAGCACAACCTCTGTGGTGGAGACAGCTCAGACATTGTCACAGGCTTCCTGTTGATGCTAGTGATGGTTTCGGTAGTATTCATGCATGAAGAAGTTGTGAAACTGGTTGGTCCTGCTGGGCAGTGCTCACAACCAGCGTGTTTACCATATGGTGGTGAGAAAGGTTGCTGTAAGGTGAAGTAGGACAAGTATGACGATAGCCTCAGGAAAACTTTACTTGGACCTCAAGCAAGCAAAATCCTTCAGGTGAAAAAAATCCCTCCCAGGGATTAAAGGTTTAAAAAAAAAGTTATAAAACTGCAGAAATGAAAGGTTAACCAAAATCCTGTTTCACAGTTTCTTTATCTAACATAAATGTGTAAGTGACCTTAACTGTTAACATTTGTAGAGTTCCTCCAAGTTCCTTTTAAAAATCAGTTTTCAGGCATAGGCTACATGTATTTCTACTTTTATTTTTTTAATTTTCCTGAAAAACATAAATGGCAACACACTGACCTGGTGTCTGGCTTCAGGTTAACAATGTATCGGGTGACCCAGAGGTGCTGGTGCGTGACGCTAATGATAAAGTTGGGGGGTCCCGGAACTATCTGGACCAGCTGGACCATAGCAAGCCTCTTTACCTGCCAGGGTAAGCCTCTATCATGCTGTATTTATTTAACATCAGATCTCTGATTTACAGGGAAAGTATCAGTCATCCATTCTCACTTTGAATATTAACATGCTCAAAGTAAAGAGATAGCACATGAACCTCAAAACTGTGAGTATTACTATTACCGGCGTTAGTATTACTATTACCGGAACATACAGTATATCTCTATGTAACTACTGACCTTCTGTGCTAATGTCATCACATGGTGTTGATAGAAAGAATATTTGTTAAGTTTAGGTGTGTGGACAGAATTCCACATGTAAGGTTAACAGCGCTCCCATGAGGCTGAAATGAGTCATTACATATGTTTTGAAGTTTTATTCTCAGCATTACTTTATTCTTCTTAACTCCTGCTTTGGCATTTTTAGATGTCTGATAATGAACACTGCTCACTCTTTTTCCAATTCAGAATTAAATATGTTTGTCTTCATAAGTACAGATTTTCCCGATGTTTCTATCTGGTTGCCTGACAACCTAACTAAGGAAGTAAATGGAGAGAAAGATATAGAATATGATAAAGAATAGCTTGCTTTTCATTTTTGTCTCTATTGCAAGGCTGAAATCCTAAATCACAAGATTCAGCTCAATTTAGATCTTGATGACGATCATTTGAGGGTTTATTCTTGATTATAGCATATACAGAAAGTTATTTTGGATGGATATGATTCATGTATTAGGAGAAGTGGAAGAGTAGCTTCATTTACTAGAGAACCATTCAGAATTTGACTTTCTGCCTGAAAGCCAACGATTTGACAAAGCATTGTTTGACAGTAGTTTATTTTGGAGGCTAATTAATCTCCTAAAACATTAACTGTGACAGCAAATATATGTCTGGGAATAATGATGCGCACACAGGGAATACATTTTGGTAGTCTAATTATTGTTGATCGTACATCTCGTATGAAATTTCAAGTTGCATGTTTGTGACAGTCGAAGCTGGTTGTACTATCAGCTTCCACTCCAAAAGACCACTACATAGATGCTTAAATCTGTGACTGTATTTACAGCGACTCTGACAACAGCAGCTCTGTGGATGGCCTGAAGCCCAGACTGAGGGACTATGACACCGGTGCAGAGTCTGGAGATGACCTAGTGGAGGATGACTTCAGCGGGTAAGTACATAGATGATGTCAGTCAGATGTGAGATCAGACATAACCATGTGAGATGGTTGAGAAAGATATTGTGCTGAAAACCTCTGTGATTGTAATCGATGAATATTTCACTCAGTGCAAGTGAGAGTATCTGGTTGAAGATATTAATAGTCAAAGTTACTCGTACATGAATATGTGAAGGCAATTTCCTTCTGTTCTCCTCTGCAGTCTCTTCCCTTCCATTGTGGATGAGCAAGAGCGTCTGAACTACAAACGGGAGTTTGACCGAGATCACCAGGAGTACAAGAGATTGCAGGCTGACCTGGACAGGATAAACCAGGACCTGGTGGACCTGGACAGAGAGCTGCACCAGCACCCCCAGGGCAGCCCACAGTTCTTGGTAAGCACTATCATGCCAGGTTACAATCTGGATTAAAAAAAGGTCTACAGCTACCCCCCCCCCCCAAAAAAAAAATTTAAAAAAAATTACAAGGTTTAAGATGCCTTGTCTGAATGTTCTCTTCACACTTTTCACTGTGATCTCTCTTATCTCAGGATGCCATGGATGAATACACTAGGCTGAAGGCTCTCAAGAAGGTAAAAATGCACATCCCCATTGTTGTTGTTGTTGTTGTTGTTGTTGTTGTGTGTGTGTGTGTGTGTTTTCAGAAATACAGTAGAGATTTGTGAATATGCTTTACTTTTCTTGTAGTCCCCAGAGTACCAGATCAACAAAAGAAGGAGTAAATATCTGCGGTCCAAACTGTCTCACATCAAGAGGAAGATTAGCGAATATGATCGTCGACCTTGAACATCGTTACAATCAGGAGAAGAGACTAATCTGGGATTTCCCACCCCGTTCATCACAACCCTTTTCAGGATTTATGGACACCTCCTGCCTTAATATGACCACTGATTTAAACTGAGCTAATCAATCACTTTCTCTGAAGAAGGGGTGAAGAATTTGTCTCTTTTCTGTGTTTTTTTTAACTGTATTCTTTGATTATTCTTCAATTTGTGTGACTTTAATGACGAACAATTCTGAAGAATATTGTGTAGAAAATGTATTTTGTTTGCACCCTTTCCAGAAGTCAGGGTTGTAATGAGATTTATGTTTATGAAGCAGTTCTCATGCTTCTTTTATGGTTTGTAAAGACACAGTGATTTCACAAATCAGATGAGACTATGATTTGTTTTAGCATCTTAAATCACTGACCAGTCTTGTAAATTGTTGATATTTTAGGTTTTTTAGCAGTACTCAAGGTTGCTCTTTAGTATGGCGATGAAACCTCTCTCTCTCTCTCTCTCTCTCTCGCCTTGTGATTTTAGATGCTTATTTTTTTATCTTTCTCGTGGTTGATTTTAAAACAAAAAAAACAAACTATATTAAAGAGGTTATAATTTGTTCTTATATTTATGCCATAACTTTTGACTTGAATTTTGCTTCCTATTTCCATATAATTCAAGAACAAGTAGGCAATTATTTTCCATTGATGGAAATCAGGCTTCTGTAAAAATCAGTTCAGGAAAGTGTATATTTCATTGTGCAATAGTCATAAGATTGTACTGTTTTCATTTGTGTGAGCCATGATTTGGATAAAGCATGGATGTAAACTTTCAATAAAAGACATTCAGGATTCTACGTTCCTGTGTGAAATTCACAAGGAAAACATGAAATATAAATAATACACTTAGTATTTGTTATAGCTTTTTTATCTAAGAGGTTGAGCAAGTGGAAAGTCAAATATATGATTATCTATGTTCCTTGCTAATGATAGTATTGATTGATTATTTGGTGGTGATCTGAGTGGTGCTTCACTTTCAGAGTTGTTGCTGCAAGGAATTGTTGGATGGCATTACCTGCTTTCCTTTCAAAAAGGATGGTCTGATGTATCTTATGCTAAAGGAGCGAACATAGGACGTATTGAGTCTCCTATCCCAAGTTTTTAGAGAACTACAGCTCTTATTTTGGCAGCCACAGAGGTTCTTCCAGTTCTTGTCACTCAGAACCCTTCTTAAGCAAAACAAACCAATGTAATAAACCCTTTAAAATGTCTGTCAGCCGAAACCCAGCTCTATTTTTGTTTTTTGTTTTTACTAAAAATATATTGTATGCTCAATATGTTATATGAAAACTGTCGTACATAGGTAAGACTATGAAATAGATGAGTGTAATGAGTAATCGGTCAACTCACAAGGATGACACAGATGCGTGTACCAGTAAATATCAGTGAAATTGATTTTATGTGTGAAAATGCAACCAGCGAATGTAGACCTCTGTTAATAGCACACTTCTGCATTTTAATATTCAATTCCACAACTGAAAGCATCATTTATGCCCAAAAGCATCTGAAATATGCATGATTTTTTCCCCAAAGGCCCATATTTCCTGAGAATTGAAAGTTACAAAAAAAAAACAACTTACAATTTACAGGAGCAAAAATTCATGCGTCTGCTCCATGTTCTAAACCCTGCTTAGAATTTAAAGGGTTCTTCCAGTGGTGTAGTGAAACATTCCGGGCCTGTTCATCGTCTCTGTAGGCTCTGGTTGAATACTGTTCCATGTCTGGTCCTTCTGTTTGGTCCTTCAAGGGAAGAGGTTTTTGGCACCCCTGGTATAAAATAAAGTAAGCCAAAGGAATTTCGCTGGTTTTCGGCTCATACATTGCGAATGTTGAGGGATTGTTGATACAGCCCATACTTTGGATCAGTAGGTGGATAAAAAAAAAAAAAAAGGCCGGAACGTTGCTTACAGGAGAGTGTGTTTTCCGACGGACGATAATAGTGTTGCGCCAATCGTTGAATTGCATCGATTCTGTAGGTGCGTATGCATTTTATCTTTATATACTATGCCGTAGCGGTAGTGGTCAAATCTTATTTAATGGTTTCACGTTCCTTTCATCACTAAAAGAACCTCCGGTAAACCTTTGAAATAGCGGTAACTTATTGTTAGCTTGAAGCCATCGTCCTTTCAGGAGATATTTACTGACTATAACTTTAAAATGACACGCACTCAGTGTTGACAGTTGACAGTTAAAGAAGATAACGTTAGCTATTAGTAAGATAAATGACTGTTTATTGTAAATCTAACAGTTATTGGGCCGTCATCTCTGTTTGGACCATGAAGTTCCTTCTATCACGGTCAATTGGCTGTGGAGCTGGTTCTTTATTGTACTTTTTATTTTTTTTTTAGTAATCAATAGTGTCTGTTGATACACAGCGAGTTCGACACACTGAAGTAATAATGGGAGAAACAGCAGTAGAACAAGCATATAAACATGTTCATGGAGAGTGGTGTGTATAATATATCTATGCGTGTGTTGTCATGAAATTGTCGTTGTTTGCTCCTTGCGAACTTTTCTCCTTTGCTACAATGATTAGATAAAAGGCTTGCTTTAACCTGAGAATATTTTCCCCCTGAATTAATACAGCGAAATTTAATGAAGAAAAAAACCCATCCCTGTTTATTGTTATTTCAGGAAAACAATCCAGATATGTATTTTTCTCACGAAAATTTATTGAGTTAGTTCTTGGTAATTTTTTTTCCTTAAGGGGATGTATTAAGCTTCTATAAATTAGTCAGCCTATCTACTAATGTGACACTGTTGTTTCCCAGTTCTCTGGATATTAGTTGCCATTTCTGTGCAGTCATGGATGAAGAGCCAGAGAGAGCCAAGCGGTGGGAAGGAGGCTATGAGAGGACATGGTAAGGGAGAAATAGATAAATATGATAAATTGATAATACAAAAAATGTGAGAGAGATGGAGTCATTGGGTTGTTTTTAATTGTTTCTTATTTGTATGCAGGGAAGTGTTGAAGGAGGATGAATCTGGCTCACTCAAAGCCACGGTGGAGGATATTATGTTCCAGTCGAAAAGGAAAAGGTAGGTATATGGGAAGTGGGTATGACTGACATACACAGATGTTATGTATTGTCATTCCAATGCTTGATTTGCAACTCAGACATTTATGACAATCTAACTTCCAGGGCAAGGAGCATACATGCATCCTCTCATTCAGTTCTTGGATGCTGATTTGATTTGAACTCTTAAAATACAATGTCAGATATTCACACGCTATTGGTAGTTTATAAAACACTATTATGTTTATAAAACATTGTTTATTGAAGTGTAAAACTGATTAATAGTGTTTTTTCTCTTCTTGTAGGCTTTATTCTGAGAGAAAGAATATATTAATTTCTGAGCCTATAATGTGTGTGGACCCCTACAGTTGTGCTGTATTATTTCTCTGTATGAGATTGAAATCTGTACTGATAAGCCCCCAAAAAAGAAAATCAGTACTTTCTCCAAAAGCTTCTTGTTATTATAGAAATCCTTGTGGCCTTTCATCTCCCTAACAGGGTAATAGAATGCCATGGACAAGTAAGACTCGGAATGGTGAGTGAGTTCATCCTCCTGCTACACAACCATGACGTGTGTGTGTGTGTGTGTGTGTGTGTGTGTGTGTGTGTGTGTATGTATGTTTGCACTAAAAACCCTCTAAAAGAAGTTCAGTGTTGGACCACTGTGATGATAATAGTAGTTGCCCCATTCAGAACAAGCACTGACTTCATAATCAGTTAGGAGTTCAGTAAGGGAATCACTCTATGCTTCTGTTGGAAAAACATATGGACACCCATGCACAATGGTTGTTCTTGTAGATGCGTCATCTGTATGTGGTGATCGACTGCTCCAGAAGTATGGAAGACCAAGATCTGAAGCCAAACCGCCTCACCTCTACTCTGAAGGTCAGTTCCCCCTTTCCGTCACACTTATCACCGGTAGTCATCAAGCAGAACAACTTAATTTCTTTCCTCTATCTTTTTCCAGCTGATGGAAGCTTTTGTTGAGGAGTATTTTGACCAAAATCCCATCAGTCAGGTAAACAAATATCCTTGGCTTTTGCAGGAATGTTATTAAATCATTGTGAGCTTTTCATGTTGACCAGTAACAAGTGGTCTGTGTCCTCAGGTGGGCATCATCACAACAAAGAATAAAAGAGCTGAGAAGCTGACGGATCTGGCAGGTAAATGTCATATAAGCTGCTGCTATTCTTTATCAACCCTCACTCAGTGGGTAAACGAATGGATTTATAGATCTGTTAACTTGATACAGATGTGTTGTGTTTTATACAAGGGAGCATGTGGGAGGGTTCACGTTTGACATCATTAAGAGCAAAACCTTCCTGCTGTTTAATGCCATAGATGAAACACGTGACTTTGTCTTCGCTCTTGTCATTCCATTGATTTCTGTTAACTGCTGTCACCTTCCCAGGTTATTTATTTTAAAAGCCCTGTTGACTGTTTCATAAAGGTTAACTGCAGAACGTGACTCTTGTAGTGCATTGCAGTCCACTGTTGTACAGACTGCTTCAGTCCCATCACAAATGAACAGCAAATTTACTCCATGTCTCACCTCACAAATGACATTTGTTTGTGTATTGACACACTCACAGAGACACAAACCACATAACAACCTCTTTGAATATTTGTATCATCAAATGAATCACAGATAAACATGAATTATTGAAGTTGTCGTAACACCATCAGGATGAGCTGGTCCATGAACTGAAGACAGTGCAAGTCATTGTACGTGGTATGACTGAGAATACAACAGATGTGATGCTTTATTTCACATCCAGGCAATCCAAAAAAGCACATTACTGCTCTGAAGAAAGCTGTGGACACAGTTTGCTTAGGAGAGCCGTCCTTGTACAACTCATTGAATCTGGCCTTACAGACCCTCAAGTAAGCTCTACTATGTGTGAGTGTGTGTACTTTTTTTTTTTTCTGTTAACTTTGTCTGTTAAGAGACCTTTTTTTCCAGTAGAAACACTAACCTTCTCAGGACCCGTCTTCTTCCTCAAGGGGATCAAAGAGCCATGAAATGTGGCAAAATATGATTGCTGAGGTCCTGGTTGGGGTTAGGCTGGAATTGATTGGGGTTTGTGTGCATGTTAATATTGACACCTATAATTTCTGTGAATGTCCTCTGCTGTTTTCTCTCTCTGTATGAAGACACATGCCAGGACACACAAGCCGGGAGATCCTGATCATCCTCAGCAGCCTAACCACATGTGACCCAGCCAACATCTATGAGCTGATCAAGGTGAAATGACAGTCAAATTTTCTTAACCACTCAGGTTTGAAGTCACTGTTCTAGCTGTGGTCTGGAAGTTGTTGGATGCGTTGTACCTGAAGCCCAGTAAAACAAAGCCTGTGTGACAGACCGATAGAAACATTCCTACAAATGACGATGTATTAGGGATCCATGGTAGGTAATTTACTTCATTGTGCCTCATGTTTTAGATTCATTCTGTGCTGAATATAGATATATAGATAAAAGATATAATAAACCTATAAAAACTAAGTAAAGTAATCATAGATAAGAAGTAGAGATGGAGCCGTCAAGGTGATATCAAATGTTGTTCCATAGTTGGTACACATCCCATTAGTTCTACTCTTTACCTGCAGGACTACCAATCCTGCTGGATGTAAGATTATAACTCTCTGGTCTTCCCCTCTTAGAGCCTGAAGTCTTTGAAGGTGCGGGTGTCAGTGATTGGCCTGTCAGCAGAGGTGCGGGTGTGTACGGTGTTGACCAGGGAGACGGGCGGCTCGTACCATGTCATCCTTGATGAGAGCCACTTCAAAGAGCTGCTTCTGCTTCATGTGAAACCTCCCCCCGCCAGCTCCTCATCTGAATGCTCTTTAATACGAATGGGTCAGTATACTTAAAGGTGGTCACTTGTTGTAAAAAGGTTGTGTTCCTGTAACCCCGAGTCTGCTTACTAGTTCCTAAACCAACATAACTCTTTTCAGACTTGTTTTCATGCCTCATTTTCTTTACTTACAAAGATTCAGGTGCTGGTGGCAGATGTCTCACCATGAACTGGAGTTCTGCTTTTCCAAAGTATTCAAATGATTGGAAAATTATGAATACATTTTAATTTTGGAGAAAGGGTAGCTGACAGTTCTGGAGAAGACTAGAATTAAAGTAATCCTTCAACCAAAAAAAAAAAAAAAAAGTATTTTTCTTCTCAAGTACTCGCTTATTAGTGTCTTGAGCTCTTGAAAATGCCTTGCCTTTTTCCCCTCCTCCATTAATTCTTAGTGACTCCAGTATGCGGAAAGAACCAGCCATGCTTGAACCTATTTGCAACCTCATCAAAAAAACAAACAAAAAAACCCATCAGCAAAGCTGTCCAAAATTGCTGGTTTATAAACCATGATGAAGCACAAATTCAGCTGATTGGGCCAGCTGGTCAGACTCAGCACTACTGTTAGCGAAGTCTGAAGCCTAGGTATTATAGTTTTTATGTGTTCACAGCAGCGCAAAGTAAATTAGTTTGCTAACTCAGTGGGAGTAACTTGCTTGCACTTGTTGGTTTGTTTTGAGCTTAAGTCTGAGGAATTACTGAGCATACAGCTAGATAAAGAGGATGTGAATTATACCACATGATGCACTTGAGCATTTGTAAATGGACATTTTTATATAGTTTTGCTGTTGTGTGCCGTTTGTCACCATTAGCTCCAAGGTAAATGTACATGGCTGGCTCTTTTTGCACTCTGGAGTCACAAAGAAGTGATGCAGGAGGTTTGTGACTTCAAGATGTGTATATATGTGAGTTAGTGAAAGGCAAAATACACTTTTTGGGTCAAGTGTTGCTTCAGTGGGCAGGGTGCGTCTCCAGGTGATGTTAAGGACTCAGACATGACAGATTTTGGTTTTCTGAATTGTCTTTTATGTCAACAGGTAACTGTAGCAATAGGGTTTTCTACTGGTTCATCGTCGTCCTCCGCTTTATCTGGTGGGTCTGGGTCGTGGGGGCAGCAGCCTCAGCAAGAAAGCCCAGACTGTCCTCTCCCCAGCCACTTCAACCAGCTCTTCCGGGGGAATCCCGAGGCTTTCCCAGGCCAGCCGAGAGATATGATCCCTCCAGAGTGTCCTGGGTCGGCCTCAGGGCCTCCTCCCGGTTGGGCATGCCTGGAAAACCTCCCGAGGGAGGCGTCCAGGAGGCATCCTCACCAGATGCCCGAACCACCTCAACTGACTCCTCTCAACATGGAGGAGCAGCAGCTCTACTCTGAGTCCCTCCCTAATGACTGAGCTTCTCACCCTATCTCTAAGGGAGAGCCCAGCCACCCTGCAGAGGAAACTCATTTCGGCCGCTTGTATTTGCGATCTCGTTCTTTGGGTCATTACCCAAAGCTCATGACCATAGGTGAGGGTTGGAACGTAGATTGACCGGTAAATCGAGAGCCTCGCCTTCTGGCTAAGCTCCCTCTTCACCACAACAGACTGGTTTAGCAACCGCATCACTGCGGATGCCGCCCCAAAACACCTGTCAATCTCCCGCTCCATCCTACCCTCACTCGTGAACAAGATCCCGAGATACTTAAACTCCTCCACCTGAGGTAGGACCCCCCCCCCGACCCGGAGTGGGCAAACCACCCTTTTACGGCATGGCCTCAGACTTGGAGGTGCTGATTCTCATCCTAGCCGCTTCGCATTCAGCTGCAAACTGTCCCAGCAAGAGCTGGAGGTCGTGGCCCGATGGCGCTAAGAGGACTACATTATCTGCAGACGACACCCTCCCTCCACCAAACTCGACCCCCTCCACCATCCGGCTGCACCTAGAAATTCTGTCCATAAAAGTTATGAACAGAACCGGTGACAAAGGCCAGCCTTGGCGGAGTCCAACCCTCATTGGGAACAAGTCCGACTTACTGCCGGCAACGCGGACCAGACTCTCACTCCTCCGGTAGAATGACCGAATGGCCCTTTGTAAAGGGCCATCCACCCCATACTTCTACTGGTTGATGACAGAAAAAAGCAGCATCAAGAACGATTGTACTGAGTAATGCAGGCTAGTATGTTGGTCTGAACACATTAGTCCGGCAGTGGACAGATATGTCACTGTGATGACATCAGAGCTGTGCATACAAGCGTCAAGCCTTTACATGTGTGACATCATAATGAATCCTTAGTTTTCAAGCCTGTTTTGATTGAAACATCTGTGTCCAGCTTTGATCTGAGTTGGTTGATTTGTGTGTGTGTGTGTGTGTGTGTGTGTGTGTGTGTGTGTGTGTGTGTGTGTGTGTGTGTGTGTGTGTGTGTGTGTGTGTGTGTGTGTGTGTGTGTGTGTGTGTGTGTGTGTGTGTGGTGGGGGGCAGGTTTCCCTCAGCACACCATTGCCTCTCTGACCGACCAGGATGCCAAACCTTCCTTCAGCATGTCGTAAGTTGAACATGAAATGAACCTTATGGCCCTTGAGTGTCGGCTAGCTGTAACTGTGTTGGCCCTGTTGTGTGTCTCAGTCATTTAGACAGCAGTAGTGGTCCAGGTCTGTCTCTGGGGGGATACTTGTGTCCGCAGTGCCAGGCCAAGTACACTGAACTTCCTGTGGAGTGTAAAGTCTGTGGTAAGTTCTCACTGCATGTGCGCCAATTTATTGATAGAAGAATGTCCTTACTGTGGTATCACAAAAGGGCTGAGACACCGGGGGTTTGACTGGTTGGTGTGTGTCTTGGTCTTCAAGGTTTGACTCTGGTGTCAGCCCCTCATCTTGCCAGATCCTTCCACCACCTCTTCCCCCTCCAGGCCTTTACAGAGACCCCTGTTGAAGCACTCCCAGGAGACAGGTAAACACACACACACACACACGGACACACAAACACTGTGCCACTACATATTTAAACCTGTGATTTTCTTATTTCAGGTTCTGTCAAGCTTGTCAAGGACACATAAAGGACAAAAGTGTAAGTGTGTGCATTTTCCATATCTAAAGCCTTTCATTTGTACTACACTACCTTTATTGACAACATGAAATACATTTAGGGTGGCTGATTATGTTGGAATATATCAATGTTCTTAATGAAACACCCACATACAATTTTACTAGCATGTAGGCCAGTGTTTGATAGAACAATACGAACCCTCCTGATCACTAGAGTTTTTGTTTGTATCCTGTCATTATTGGTGATCTATGTAAATTTGACTTGAACATTGAAAGTAGAGAAGCATTTCCTTTTCATACATTCTTGCTGAATTAGATTAGAGATCACATGGCTGTTGACATTTTCACTGGAATTCTGAATTATGATTCAATGTCTTCCTCTGATTTATTATTTCTTTTATTAATTGTTATTGTTTTACACTAGACAGTGGTTTTCACACAATGTTCTTTTTTTTGGATCAGTGTTTGTGTTTGCACGTCCTTCAGTGCTGTATGCGACTGGGACTTCAAGTCAATAAGATTTTGTGCATTAAGGTTCTTTTTTCATATCAACAATTTATAATGTTACAGCAAAAAAAAAAATATTGTGATACAATTTTTAGATCTATATAACCCCACCCATGAGAGATTTTCAGCTGTTTGTATATATGTGGGTATCTGTGTTGTATTTAGCATGTGTGTATGTGAGGGAAAAAGTATATACATATGCATCTCACTCCTGATACCTCATACAAATATGTGCACATAGACAGAAAATTATTCATCTGCTCTCTCTCTCTGTGTCTCTCTCGCTGTGTTTCCAGATATTCAGCTGTCCGTCATGTCACAGCGTGTTCTGTATGGAGTGTGATCTGTTCATCCATGACTGCCTACACTGCTGCCCCTGCTGTATTCACCAACAGACAGGACCCTGATGCCATCACACAGACCCTGTTCAGACCTGGTATTAAGATCTGCCCTGGGTGATGCAATCAATCTTGAACACAAGTGTGAACATAGCCAGTGTGTCCTGAGATTCGATCACTATGATGACATTCTTTTAGTTGTGTGAGTGCAAATGCATTGAAGGGCCGCCCCGTAAGCTGATTTCCTGTGTTTAATTTGAAATACACGCTGAAAAGACATGGACGGCAACATATTGTTATATCTGAAAAGCCCATTGAGCATTATGATGGATTTATCAAAGATCTTGGGTGGTTTTGTGAAAAGGCAAATGGAAACTAATAATAAACCAGACAGATCTTCCAAAAGAAGATGGTAATTCCTAAGTTATTTAAATGTTAGTGATACTCATGGATGGATCTGTTGGTTGATTACTCTCTATAATGTTGAATCTCGTAATGATTTATTTGTTTGCACACAGCGTGGTAAGTGAGATCTGATCACAAGTGATCCCAGAGGACACTTGTGGTGACTCATTTTAAAGCCAAGAGCTTCCCACTTGTCATCAGATCACCCAGGATAGATCTTAATTCCAAGTCTGAACAGGGCCACATAGAGGGAACCATGATGGATCTAACAGTTCTATCACATTGCTTAGGATGTCCGTTATGTGTTTGTATATAGTTTTTACTGTTTTTGTACTGTTCTATGGCTCTAATTGTGACATGGAATTTATATTAAAAGTTGTTTGTCTGCACGTTTTGTTTGTACCAGATGAATCTTCTGTAAAAGCAGTCTTTTTAACCTCTTTTATATGCAGGAATATAGTATGTTTAATTCTGATAACGCAGAAAGTGACAGGAGGAGAGAGGAAAAATCACACTGCCACAAGAGAAAGAGGACAAGTAGAATTTGTAAGTATGCATTCATGGATGGGAATATATGAAGATGAAGAGAAGCACCCAGTGCATTATGGGAAGTTGTGGCAATCTAGGCATACAGCAGCATAAGTGAAGGATGGTTCTAAATCAGCCTAGGCCAGTTCTCACTATAATTTTTTTTTTAAACAGTTTTAAGTTTATTCTAATAGGATCAGCTTTTGTTACCTTCTGTTCAACGGCTCTCAGAATGTAACCAAGTCTGTATTGGACAGAAATGAGCTGCCAGGCGAGAGATAATAGTTTAACATAAATGAGCACACATCTGTATTTATTTTTGATGATGTCCTCAACTTCTGATTGGATATTCAGCTCATCAGATCATAATATCTAACTTCTGTGATACTAGAATTGAAACCACTGATCAGTGCTTTTCCATTTCATGTACTTTGTGCGTTTTTGGAGGATTTGCAGGACTGGCTGTAAACTAAAAAGATCTTACTTATAAACTCTCTCCTCTGACAATTGAAAATACTGTTTGGCATTATCATGTAGAACATTAAAGGTGATTCAATTTAGGACAACCCACATTCATGGGAAAAAATTAATTTACCCTTCAAAATTGAGGAAATGTTTTCAAAATTCTGTTTTCAAAAGAAACATCTCTGTGCTTTTGGATTAATTAAAAAAAATATCGTTCAAAGATCCTGAATGTACTTTGAGGACTGAGCAAATTTAAACTTATTTTCATAATGACAAAATGACTTGATTTCTATTTGCTGTCATTTTCACATATGTCGTGTATGCTTAGGGGTGTTATTGTAAAATGTTCTATGCCATAACATAAATTACTCGTTTTCAATAGAGAAAAAAACCCCTTCCGTATCAGAATGAAATACATGCGCAGTACCGATGAATGGGCACAATCGTCACTTCCGGAGTGTGATTTTGAAAGTAAAGCGAGGATAATTTTTCCCCGAGTGTAAAGATGTCACGTGTCCTGAACGCTATCGTGGCGGTGTGTCCTGACCTGGGCATCGGCAATAACGGAGACCTTCCCTGGCACCCAGTCAGACTTAAGTAAGCTGATGTGTAACGTGAGAGGCAGCGAGCTGATGCAAGCTTTACAGCCACTCCAGAATGCAAATACTTAAACTATGTTCTCGTCTGTAAGTTACTTCGACTCGACGTTCATGCATTTAAAACATGTTTTCTGAATGGACTAAAGATTTGATCAGCGACAATAATTTGGACTTGGCGTTACTCTTTTCTGCCTGTTGTTCGAGGGGGGACACGTGCAGCAACATACAACTGTGTGGACCCCCAGTCTGACTGACCTCTTTTGTCACCCCAGCCGGATGTGTGCATGATGAGAATTAGCTGACCACTGTGATTTGTGCAAGTTGTCAAATTTTGTCTTGGAATGATTCGTATTTTTCTCTGACAGTAATGAGTTTAAACATTTCCGAAGGATGACCTCGACTCCATCTGTGGAAGGTAACTGTCACGAGTTGCTCTGGATCAAAGCTCAACATGTCCTGATAGAACTGGTTGTGTGAGGCTGTTTGTCCATGCATAGTCTTACTGATCATAAAACCATAGAAACTAGAGGTGTCACTAAAAGACAAGTTGCATCATGAGGGAAATACTCATAATATTATAAGTGTCCATCCATCCATCCATCCATTATCTATACCACTTATCAGTTAAGGGTCATGAAGGTGGGGGCTGGAGCCTATCCCAGCTGCCTTTTGGCAAGAGGCCCTGGACAGGTCGCCAGTCTGTCACAGGGCCATCAGAAGCAATTAGGGGCTCAGTATCTTGAGCAGGATACTTTAATATGGTCACTGGGGGAAGTGAGGATCGAACCAGCGACCCTGTGGTTGCAAGACGGCCACTCTACCTCTTAGCCATGCCATCCCACATATTAGAGGTTTACTATTCTTTGAAATCAATTCAGAAATGATTAGCTTTTGTTAGATGCCTGATTTCGACAGAACGTAACTGAACGTAAACACCAACTGTATTAAAATGCGTTTTGTCTGTGTATTATTGTCTCTGGTGCCTGAACATGTTTTTATTTGACTGAAATAGACAGAAACAGGAGATGACTCAGTGAAACTACCTGTTGGCTGTCAAAATAGCGTGGCACACTTTCTGGCTCAGAGCTAAGCATTCAGAAATTAAGCTTTAGAGCAATGATGCAAACATTTGTGAATTAAAACAGTTAAAAGAAATGTTAAAACAACAACAAACTCTCTCCGACAGCAGTACACACGCCTGCAGCAGTGAAACAATACTTTGACATTTGAATTCTAGCTCTGAGGAGCATTTTGATTTGATGATACTTGACCGCAGAGACAAACTTAACTGGATTATGGCAACAGAATAACCTCTTCAAACAGCTTAACTAGTTTCATCTGTTTTGTTGACCACAATTTCATCAGGATAATCTTACATTCAGAATTTGTTGAAGTAGAAATGTTAAAATAAAGTTTAAGCTAAAATAAAACTTGATGCTTGAATATTAAATCAGTATTTGGGCTCTAAGTAAGCCACAAGATTCATGGATGGACTGAGCACAGGCAGTTGAAGCTGAAGCACTGCAGCCACTTTGTGATATCTGATGCCATGTATGTTGCAGTAATTGCCCCTTTTAAACATTGTTTTATTTATGTTGAGATGTTATTCACATGAAATTGTAGATGCCATGGAAAGCTAGACAAATTTCAGAACCTCTGACAATAAAGGGAAATTTGATCTTAAACATCACCTGACTGGATAAGTACTGATGAGCACTGAGTTCCTTCACTCTTGCTGCTACCCGGGTTGAACTGCAATAACATGCTTAAACTGTCAGCTCCACTTCAAATGACCATCTATATCTTGAGTTCATACTGGTACTTGTGTGTCAGCTGGAGTGTACAGTGTGTGTGTGTGTGTGTATATCCTGCAGGGAAGCAGAATGTGGTGATCATGGGCAGGAAGACATGGTTTTCCATTCCAGAGAAGAACAGACCTTTGAATAACAGGATCAACGTGGTCCTCAGCAGGGAGCTCAAGTAAGTTTCTAGCTTCAGGAAGCTGGATTTAATTTTAAGTTTGATCTCCAGTGTAAAGAGTTAATGACACTGTGTGTGTGTGTGTGTGTGTGGGGGGGGGGGGGGGGGGGCATCATCATCAAGCAGCATCAGATGTACTTTCTCCTGTCAAGTTTGAGTGAATCTGAAACTGGGCTTGTGTGTTGTAGCAGTGTTACTGTATTTGTGTTGTTTTTCTTCAGAGCCCCCCCTGAAGGAGCACACTTCCTGGCTGCAAATTTTGCCTCTGCTCTCAAGCTGGTTGACACAGAACTGTCAGAGCTGGCTGACCAGGTCTGGGTTATAGGGGGCAGCTCACTGTACAAGGTAACGCATGCTGTTGATGGCTAAAAATCATCTTTAACGATACAAACTAAGTCACTGACCTCTGTGCATGCGCGCACACACTATTCTCTTTGTAATTGTGTTTTTGTTGCTCATGGCTTCCCAGGAATTGATGGACACCTCAGGGAGGAGAAGGCTGTTTGTCACACAAATCCTGAAGCAGTTTGAGTGTGACACATTCCTCCCTGCCATCTCCCTGGACAAATATCATCTCCTGCCAGAGTGCGATCTCCTCCTTTTCTTCTAAAGTTCATTTCTGTTGGTCATAGTAATTTTGTCATTATTTGCTGAAATGTAAGAAGATGGTGATTTCCGATGGGTCAAGAAACAGAAGTTGTCAGAGCAGCTTCACATAGGCTCTAACTGTTTATTTACATGATTTAGACCAGGGGTCACCAACATGGTGCCCGCGGGCATCAGGTCGCCCGCAAGGACCACATGAGTCGCCCGTGGGCCTGTTCTAAAAATAGCTCACCATTGCACCACTCACCAGTGAGCTGCATCTCATTTTTAGGGCCTGAGCCTGAAGGTACTTCATTTTGTTTTTATTTTAATCACACTTGCATTGGTGTGAATTTGAAAATGTCAGTAGGCCTGTCCCAGATTGATCTATATATAAAATGTTTTTTTTATATATAGATTAAAAAACAAATATGTGTATATGTATATACAATATATATATGTATGTATGTGTGTGTGTCATACTGGTAGCCCTTCACATTAATTGGTACCCAAGAAGTAGCTCTCAGCTTTAAAAAGGTTGGTGACTCCTTATTTAGACTCGCACTCCTGCTCCCTCGTCTCACCCTCTTCCAAACCAAAGATTTGCTAGCTTCCCACAACAGCACAGTTGTCAATTTTAGTAAAACTGGCCATTGGAAATCATCAAATATTTTTGGCTTTTGTGATTAGAGCCACCAAAAGGGCTAACACAGCAATCTAGGTTTAATTCAACTGGAATTGTCCTTACATGTATAAAGCCTCATTTTGCAGCTGCTCCTCAGAAGTAAATATAAGCATGTTTAGATTTCTGAAATTGTAACTGTCCTTGTATGGAACTCACACTAAGACGTTTTTCCTCAGGTTTCCCGGAGTGCCTCAAGAGCTACAGGAGGAGAATGGGATCCAGTACAGATTTGAAGTCTATGAGAGCATTGATGAACTCTTGTGATTTTGTGAATAGACCATACTCTGTTTTTAGTCAGTTTTACACACGGAATTGTATTTAGCTTCTGTTGAAATAAACACTGATTTCAGACACAAAGAATCCTCCAGTTGAGCACATTCCAGTATGTGTGGTTTGAGACGACCAATGAGACCATGAATAATAGTTTTTAACTGTTGATACAGTCAGTAAAATCATTTTATAGCATCTGTGACATCTGGCTACATTGACGAAATCTTCCTTGGGACAAATATCTTCTTACTCAAAGGCTTGTTTTACTGCTCAATCTAGTTTTACAGCTGCACAAATATGAGGTCATGCCCACTTATTACATTATTGGCTGCTTCCTGTGCCTACTGACTGAGGATGGATGCACGATTGTCCACCTCTTATTTTGTGTTGCTGTGCATTTTAACATTTTGTCACTGAACAACTCCTACAACTACCATGTTTAGTTTCCTCTCCAATTCCAGCCTAGTAGCCTCATTTTAAATGACCGTTTCATCTCTAATATGTTTATTTTACAGAGAGGAAAAGTTTAAAAAGGAGAGCCTATTATTTCCCTCTAAATTTATTCATTTGACTTACTGAACATGAATGAAAAAAGTTGTGATTTATTGAGTATCTCATCTGGTTTACCAAGCCAAAATATACATAGTGATACAGAAAATATATTTAAATAGTCAGGAATGCTAATCTATACCCTAAATTGTTCATATAGATAAGTCCTACTTTTAATTGGGTCTTGAATTTGGTTATAAAATGTTTGGGAACCACAGCTTTTATACAAACAAGAACACATCACTCATTAATGGCATAAAATTGCGCTGCTTTGTGTAAGAGCATGCCTGCTTCAAAGGACAGGATGCAGATAGATGCTATGTGCCTGCACCTACATGACTATGAATCTTGTACAGAACTTGAGGGCCACTTTATGCAGTTTATTAACACACACAAATGTAATGGCCCATTCTCTGTAACATGATGCATGAAAACCAGCAGGAAATCAGTGATTATTTGAGGGGGGGGGGGGGGGAGACTCCACAAAAGCACATTTCCCATCAGGATATATAAATATTTATTTCTTTCATATCAGCTCTGGTATATCCACATGCATGCTAAACATGGTGGTCAAGAAGTTCTCCTGAGTGGAGAGAACTCCTGTAATCTGAAAACAGTCAGTATAAAGACAGCCTAGGTAGATAATTGTTCTAGAGTTCCCTCACAAGTCACATTCATCACTGAGAATGATCAGAAGAACAGAACCGGCTCGCTTTTTGTCTCAGTCTCAGCTCTGGTGAGGGGAAAGCAGAGCTACGTCATATCTGGGGGGGGGGGCAAAAGAAATCGTCTCTGGTAATACCTACAGTCAATACATAGTCCATTTTCATCCTTTAACTCCTTTGGTAAAAAAAAAACAAAAAACAAACAGAAACCCTGAACACATAACAGTCTTTACAACACAATTAAAGATCACAGGCAATAATAATCCCTGGTATCTGCTATACAGAAAAGTATGTATGTGTGTGTGTGTGTGTGTGTGTGGATGTGTGCGTTGGTGAAGCACAGTTCCACCACTGAAGGTGATCTGAGAGGATTGAAGAGGACAGCAACATGGTGCAAACTGGTAGATGATGTGCAACCTAAGAAATGGAATACCTGTGACTATATACTGCACTTCACCCAATGCTGGGGACTGTTCAAAGACATATAATTTGGGGTAGGGGGACTTAAGTGAGGCAGGAGAAATAGAAATATCCACTTATGTATGTAAAAATCAGAGGGGAACATTTCTCTCTGGCCGAAGCTTGTCATATCTGTTGACTAGAACCTAATCCGCCATGTTTGTCTTTTTCATTTTAACCACAGCAGCTGCTGATTTCTCATGTTTAGCTTTTTAGTGACAGTGTGCCATATTTGTTTTGTTCTGAAAGGTAAATTTGTGCACTGAAAATTAGATTTCCATCTCTGCTAAATTAGACTGAATCAAATAACAGGAATCATCAAATAATTTGGACCCTTTTCTATTCTTTGGGCTGAAAGACATGTAAAGTAGCTCAGTTAATCAAACTGATTAGCTTGCCACTTCGCTAAATGACAATTGCAGGAGTAGGTTGTCTCAAAGGTCAGGGTCATTCAGTGCTTTAAACTACAGGTTATTGATGCCAATTCACATGTCACACATTTACATTATCCTTTAAACCACAAGTTAACTTTAACTGAAGGCTTCAGAGACAATGTGACCTTTTTGTTCCTTATGCTAGAATCTAAATCAGAGATCTCAGCATTCAACCCAGCTTATTCTTATGCCACACTAAAATAAGCTAACTTGCTGCCTGATATTTACTGTTCAAACACTAGAATAAGAGTAATCTCTTCAAATCATTGTCGACAAAAATAAATACCTATTTCCCAAAATGACAAAACATTTCCTTGAAAATCTTTAAAAGAATTAGTTTGAGTCCATTCACTTGTTTTTTGTATCTCATTAAAGTACGATGCTAAACTTTTTGTCTTGAGCATGTTCAACTCTGCCTGTATGTTTTACTTGATGAAGACTTGACAAAAGTTAAACAAAAGATGTCTCATATAAATTAAAAAAAAAAAAGATTTGGTAGCTTCAATCTAGCACATATGTACTCTCCACTTTTCCCTTCATCCACAAACTTGTATTTCAGTTCAAGGTTATTATGAACCACAACAGTATCATCTGTCAATTGATGAGTTTACAAATCCTGATGATCAACCTCCTATCCTCTCAAAATGTAGGAGCCCTGCAAATGAAGTCAACATACAAGGAAACATACAAAATTTTTGACACAGCACTTTTAAATCTAGTACAGTGTGTACACACACACACACACACACACACACACACACACACACACACACACACACACACACACACACACACACACTGAGTGGGAGGTAAGATCTCTCTCTCTCTCTCCTGTACATGTTAGCAGGTATATACAGATCACACGGCTGGAGCGACAAGCCTGGTTAGTCCATATACACAGTATGGGTTGCTCCCTCTCAAGAGTTCTACAGAGAGAGGTTTCAAATTCCCTTCAAAATCGTTCAAGACATCACTACAGAATCAATGTTAGCAAGTTTGCTAGAAACTTGTAAGAACTCTAAATGCATATTGACTGACTTCCAGGTTTCATAACACAGCATCATCAATTCATGCATAGAAGGAACTAGACTGAGAGCACAATGGCTACATAGCATACTGATACAGAGCACGGTGCTGCGTGGATGTGTGGTCATAAAATATTAAAATGATTATTATATTCTTTAAAAAACACTGAATGAATAAAATCAAAGTTTGTGGTGAAAACTCAGTAAACCAGGTGGTCCAGTATTTACTGACCAGAATTTAAGTGGGAAAATACTCAACAGAAAAGTGTCCATGTACTTGTCTCTGCTCTATGAACAGAAAATTGTGTGTGTGTGTGTATTTGTGTGTGTGCACACGCGCTACAAGACAAGGCATCTTCTAGAATGATTGATCTTTGTAACTGTGTTGACAAAAACATGAAAGAGTGAAATTAAAAGAACAGAGGTTGTCTGTCAAGCAGGAGGTGTTGGAGTCAGCCCATTGAAGTCCTGTCAATGTCCAAGGCGTTTTGCCTGTGTGTGTGTGTGTGTGTGTGTGTGTGTGTGTCTGTGTGTGTGTGTGTGTGTGTGTGTGTGCGTGTGTGTGTGTGTGTGCGTGTTTCTGTGTGTGTCTTTTACACTCCATCCTGTTCATTAAAAGGCTTGGACTGAGTGTGGTAGTGTATGTAGAAAGTGGATGTGTTCCCACACACGCAAGCGATGCATTCGCCACGTCGGACATCTGAATCTCTACATTTACTTGTGGAGCCTTTGAAGGTAGAGGGTGGAATCATCAAACAGTGGGTTCTTTACCTCCATTTCCCCTGTCTGCATACAGAGAGGGAACAGAGAGTTAAATGATGTGAACATATAAACAACTCACGATAGCATCGTCCATCCATCCATCCATTGTCTTCCGCTTATTCCTACACATTAAGGGTCGCGGGGGTGCTGGAGCCTATCCCAGCGTCAACGGGCGAGAGGTGGGGTTCACCCTGGACAGGTCGCCAGTCCATCGCAGGGCCAACACACAGAGACAAACAACCATTCACACTCATATTCACACCTACGGTCAATTTAGAGTATCAATCAGCCTAGTCCCCAATAGCATGTCTTTGGATGGTGGGAAGAAGCTGGAGTACCCAGAGAGAACCCACACAGGCACGGGGAGAACATGCAAACTCCACACAGAAAGATCCTGTGCCCGAGATGATTGGATACTCTAAATTGAAAATGGGTATCAAAAAGTACATACTGTACAGTATACAGTATTTAAAAACTGGGAATTCATGGATTAGAGTGAGGACTGTGAAGTCAGCAATCATGTTCTGAGGTTTAACAGGAAATGCAGCATTTACTCACCGGTGCCAATCCAGGACACTCGTACACTGTGAACTCTCCGTCCTCGTTCTCCTCATCTGTTGATGCCCCTGAATCAGGAACTTTTGACTTGTCTAGTTTTCTGCAGAGGTTAAATACTCCATTATAAAATATTCAACAAGAGTAACACAAATGAAACAAGACAGAGGGCAAGGAGATTCAAAGGCCAGAGGCCAGTCTGGACATGGGCGGTGACTCACTTCTCCAAGGAGAGCATCTGCTGCTTCTGGTGCTGATAGTGGAACATCTGGGCGCTGTGAGCCAGCCTCTTGTCCCCTGGCTAGAACACACCAAAGGGTAGATAAAGTCAAAGGTATAAAGCCACAGCCGCTCACACCATTCCCCTGACATTCATTGATCAGCACATGTTTATACTGCACATGTTCAGAGTTCTGAAACTAGAGACAGGTGAGCTTTTATACCCTAGATTACATAAAATATATCAGGCAATTCTTGTATTAAAAAGAGCCAGAATAAAACATCTTTGCATTTTCATTTGATCCACTGTGGCTTTACCAACATGCTGTATTATTGTGCGTGTGATAAAAACCTACATTAACATTGAAATACTTTAAACTTATCCACACTTCATTACAAATTTTAGTACACGTCTCCCCTTGACAGTGCTCTACTCACCAAACTGTCAAATGTTGGGGCTTTCACCAGCCCATATGCTGGGTAGTCCACCTTCTGTGATAGACGCACACTCTTCTGCAACCTGCAACAACAACATGATGAATCATTGTTCACATTTTCCCAGCAATATAATAACTGAACCCCTTTTGGGGGACATGTTTCACTTGATTGTCTTTACAGACAGTAGTAGATATAAAAGGAAATCAGGGAGAGCAAGATGTATCAGCCACAGATGTAACACGTTCAGAGCAGTTTACTCATCAGTTATTAACGACTGCTCTATAATGCACCTCTGTGGATGTGGGTTGGCTTGTTTTTTTTGTTGTAAACTAGCAAAGTAGCTGAAATATATAAATAATATAAATAGCTGAAAAATAGCCTACTGCAATATTCAAAGCACCGTGTGCCAGTTCACCGTAAAAAAAAAATCACACTGTCGACATTTCAATATCAGTCAACATAATTGCAATTAGATCATTTTTCAAAATACACAATATAAAAAAAAATCTTGATATCAATCACAATATCACAGTTAGACAGACGGTTTTCAATATTCAGCATTATACTGCCCAGCCCTAATTACCAGACGAGAAAAGAAAAGGACTTCTATGCGCGCAACAGGAATCCTTCCGAGACTGAGTTTAAGCAGACAAGATGTTCACAATAATCATCTTTGATGTCACATGTTATGATCATGTTTTGCATGTTTGTGTTGCAGTGCAATCCTGTGTGTGTACAAAGAAGAATGTGTTGGTCCATTGAACTGCCTGAATAATTCACACTTTATAGCAGGAAAAATTGTGCAGCATTGACCAACAAAAATAGTTCTAGAGTCAATGACTCTGCTTCAAGATAGGAACTGGCCAACAGTGCATCTGACCACACCTCATTTTAAGACCAACAGATGGGCTCAAATGCATGTACTATGGGTGGGTGAAATAGTAACCACCCCATCGGTCAGACATGATCAAAGACATTTACTGAAGTTTGCACCTAAATATTTCAGCCTTTGCTCCTTCATCCGACATCACCTTCAGTTACAAGACATTATAATTTTAGATTTTTTTGACTGATGAAGCTCTGGAACTTATTTCTTAGCACTTAATGGGTCTAAAATAACATTTCTAATAGCGTCTCTGACATCAAATGTTGGCAGGGAGAGATGGTTGGTTAGAGACAGGAGAACATGGCTTACCTGACCCAACAGGCTCCTGTTACGATCAAAGCCAGCGAACCTGCCACAATGAAGACGCTGCTCATGACTGAGAAGAAATACATGCAAAGAGTCAGGAAAAGAGATGACTGAGAAGACCTGAAAGACTTGGAGGAGGACATGATCCCTGTCGGAGAGTGCAAGGCATCTGAACATCAGTGACTCTTGAACCCAACATTTGAGATGTTTATCATAAGCATTGAAAACATCATTGACGCACTAATGAAGTGTGGCATAACCAACTGGCAGCAGTAGATTCTCACTGTGTTACACAAGGCGTATGAAATTTGAGGTTAGTCCCAAGATATGAAGCATGCACTGCTAGCATTTCATAAGACAAAGAGGGTAATTTTACTAACTGATCAACATATTCTCTGTTCTGAAGTTCTGTGAATGTCTCTTATGTAATGCTCAATCCGTCCTTGGGTCAAATTTTACCCCATTTCAAATTTTTATATCAAATATATTTTTCTTTCATCAAGTAGCCAAAAACAAACAAGAATACATTCTTCACAAATAAATTGAACAACCACTCATTTCATAGAATGATGGCTGTTATACACAAATATATAGCACCTTCCTTTCTCAATTGAGATGTAGGAGAAGTGTCTGATGGATAATCAGGCCCTGATGAGACTCCTACAGAAATCACTGTGCCATGAATAAGTATATACTAGGTAATCCAGGGAAATACAGCATCAAAACCTGAATAGTGTGCAATGGCAGAAGGAGTTTGCTGATGGACTGGATAACTACACATATACAATTTTGAGGAGAGTCTGTCATCAACACTCAGGAATCAAACTATTTCAAGCCCCGGCTAATGCAAGACTGGAAAAATTCCTTCATGATGAAAGGGTGGCAGTACTCAAGGGGGGACACTTAGGGGGTCAAAAAAAAGAAAGGAGCTCAAGACGAAAACCAACTGATTAAAGAGCAAGGTAGAAAAACAGTTTAAACCCAGATGAGTTGGAGGGACTCTCCTTCGTGAATGGCTGAAAAGACAGGCAAAAGATCATCTTTATCAACAAATTCAGGACCTCCACAAAGCAGCTATCCCACGGGAGGGTTATGCCCTAACATACACCTGACCTAAGATGGATGTGGTTTGAAAGCATGATTCACCCATGGAAGGTCAGTTCAATCCAAACTATGATTTTCATGGAACACCTTGGGAGGGTGATGTTCACAGAGCACTGACACAACTTTATTATACATTATTTCAATAGTGTTTGCCTATAAAACACGTAGTGGGACTATGATCAATATGGCTGCTTGCCGACTATTAAAAGCTAGCATGCACACAAAGATTCTATTTATTGTAGTTGAGGAATTGTATTTACTCCTGCAACAGCTTCTATACTTTTGGCCAAGAGTTCTTTTGAGGACCAAGCCTGTTTATCTAGAGTGTCCAATCAGCCTAGTCCCCATTTGCATGTCTTTGGACTGTGGGAGGAAGCCGGAGTACCCAGAGAGAACCCACACAGGCACAGGGAGAACATGGAGACTCACACAGAAAGATCCTGTGCCCGAGCCGGGACTCAAACCCAGAACCTTCTTGCTGTGAGGCGACAGTGCTAACCACTGCACCACTGTGCTGCCCCAAGCCTGTTTAAAAGAAGCTACAGCTGTGCAACATCAGAAACATGGTGGCTGCTACAGGATAAAGAACTTACTGATGAAAATGCGGTCGTTGCTAGGGTAGGGGACAATGATGGGATCGCTGAGCAGAGCAGGTGTGTGGATTGTGGCAGTGGTAGGTGGAGTTGTACTCATTCGCGTCATGCTCTGGTTGGTGGGTGGCTCCCTGGTAGATGGTCTGAGGGTGGCACTGGGATCACTGAGCTGCTTGGATTTAGGTGCGGATACATCCTGAGAGGGTGAAGCTGACATAAGAAGTAGAGGGTCACTATGTCAACCGTGATGTAATAAGTACAAAGATGGCTATCACAGTGGCCGATCCTGTACCTGGCTGCCTGGACTCAGTTCTCTGTTCACTGATGATGGCAGAAAGGAAGTCTATCTCCTCGTCTAGCTCTGGGTAGCTGCTCATCTTCCCTGAACAAACAACAACAAAAAAGCAACAAGGCTTAACTCCAAATCAACTCCTGTCCCACACACACACACACACACACACACACACACACACACACACACACACACACACACACACACACACACACACACACACACACACACACACACACACACACACACACACACACACACACACACACACATCACTGCCCTCCAGTGGTTAAAAAAATATCTGCTGCCTTAATGGTTTTAAAAAAAACCAAACCAAAATGTTAACAATGCAGACAATGCAGATGTTTGATTCTTCCAAACACAGCCTGACTGAAACTGGAATGTTGGGGCAGATGTTTATATTTGTGTAGAGGTATTAGCCAACATTCAGGTGCAGAGGTAAAAATAAATATGGTGTAAAATGTTTGACCTCCTTGAAAAATAGAGTAGGAGAATGTGGTGTATTCAACTACGATTTGGTTTGAGTGGGTGTGGGGCCATGGGCGTCAGTTGTAAGTAGATGATTCGGTCCTAAGGATTCCCAGCATGCAGTTGGGCAGTCAGCCACTCTCTTGTTAAGGTGTACACAGGTCAATCCTGCTTTGCAGTGATTCCAGCGTCTGTACAGGAAAGGTTTTTAAGCTGTCTCATCTACAAAATGTCTGGAGAGCTCACACTTTGGGGATACAGGCTTCATGCAAAGGTACTACATAAAAAACAAAAACAAACCCATGTCCCCTGTCTAGCATCTGACTTGGGCAATTCTAGGATCAGACCTTAAGCAGGCCCCAGCCCTTGATCAATTATCACTTCCAGATGGTGCCTTGGAAGTATTTGGTATGCTAAATCACTTATGTCATTAAGACATTTTTCTACAGATGATATTCTTACTTGCACCAATACTTTTGATAAATTAATAATAAATAACAAAACATCATGTTTAGTTTTGGTATGAAGTCTGTCTGTCTGTGCTAAGACTTGAGAGAGTCCCAGTTTGAACTCTTCAGTCAGCACTGTCACGTTTATGTCCGCAGAAAAGCTGGAGAACATTTTAATGCCAGATGCATTGCACCCACATTGAAACACAGTGGAGATTCCATCATGGCATGGGGTTCCATTTGTTGAAACAGTGTGGGAAAATTAGTGAAAATCAATGGTAACACAAACAAGAATGTCTACCACCTTAGTCGGTCATGGAATGCATTCAGGACTGAATCTGATTAATCGTGGGTTCCTTTACCAATAAGAAAATGACACCAAGCATACTTCAAACTTGTGCAGAACCTGTTTGACCATGAAAAAGTAATCTGGAACACTGGAACTGGTGGACTGGCCAAGTCAAAAAGAACCATCCATCCATCCATTTTCTTCCACTTACTCCTATTAAGGGCCACGGGGGGGGGGGGGGGGGCGCAGCCTCGCCCAGCGGCTTTGGGGTGAGAGGCCGGGTACACCCTGGACAGGTCGCCAGTCCATCGCAGGGCCAACATAAATGACAGACAACCATTCACACTCACAGTCATACCCATTTTCCATTTAGAGTATCAATCATCTCAGGCATGGGATCTTTCTGTGTGGAGTCTGCATGTTCTCTCTGTGTCTGCGTGGGTTCTCTCTGGTACTCCGGCTTCCTCCCACTGTCCAAAGACATGCAATTGGGGACTAGGCTGATTGAATACTCTAAATTGACCGTAGGTATGATTTTGAGTGTGAATGGTTGTCTGTCTATGTGTGCTGGCCCTGCAATGGACTGGCGACCTGTCCAGGGTGAACCCCGCCTCTCGCCTGTAGCTGCTGGGATAGGCTCCAGCCCCGCCGCAACCCTCAATAGGAATAAGCAGAAGAAAATGGATGGATGGATGGTATTCAATCAGCCTAGTCCCCATTTGCATGTCTTTGGACGGTGGGAGGAAGCTGGAGTACCTGGAGAGAACCCACACAGGCACAGGGAGAACATGCAAACTCTACACAGAAAGATCCAGTGCCCGAGCTGGGACTCAAACCCGAAACCTTCTTGCTGTGAGGTGACAGTGCTAACCACTGCACCACAGTGCCACCCTCTTATGCAGCATTTATCACCTACCTTTCACGGGCTGAGCAGGGTGAACAGGATGGCTCCTCTTGACCACACATCGGCCGTGGGAGTTCTCCACTAAGGGTAGCAGGCAGGGGCCACAGTGTGAGCTTCCTGGCCGGCAGAACCGGCGTCCTGCCCGGGCACAGTCTAGACTCCGAGGGCACAAATGAGATCCTGCAGGGAAAAAAAAAACATGATCACAAAAACCTGAATTAAACTGACTTTGAGATTCAATTTCTAAAATCAAACATAATAAAGCCAGAACACTCAATGAAATCTGAATTTGACACAGATTGATGGAAATTGGCTGCAGCAGTGTTTAACATTACTCATATCTCCCCTGTGCTGGCTCCTCTGCTTTGGCTCCCTGTCAAATTCAGAATAGAATTCAAAATTCTTCTAACATCCAAACACCCTCACTATGTTTAAGAATGGGGTATCTCCCATGATAGACTGAGCTTCTCTCTCCTCCTCTCTATCCTCCTGTACTCATTCATTCATGCGTGTCACTAACTTGACATCTTCTTTAATTCTTAAAGTAATTGTGCTTTCTTACTTCCCAGGACCCTGACTAATGCTGCTGCTGGAGAAGGCTAAGACCTGAAGAGGCTCAATCAGCCACCTTTAGCTTTAATATTAGTATTAGTACGAGTAGTATTCATTTTAGTTTTCTTAACACTGTACTGACATTAACATCAGTATGGTGTTTGTATTGTATTTGCTAATACATAATTGCTCATGTGATGCTGAGTTTGATTGCTTAAGTAGTGGGTAGTTGATATGAGCAGCTACTTTACGGTTATTGCTCCTGTTGTTTGTTGTGTATCTTAACTCTACCTGTTCCCTTCCCTTCGTTTTCTCTTTTTCTCAGGTGTGTTGTCTGTCTGTCTGTCATTCTCTACCCCTTCTTTCTCTCTTTCTTTGTCTCTGTCCCTCTCTTTTCTTTTCTCTCTTTGTCTGTGCCCCCTTTTTCATGCTCTCTTTTCCCCCGACCGGTCAAAGCAGATAGCCATTCCCACTGAGGCAGGGACAACTCGACGTTCCTGTCTATTAAACGGAAACTTTTCTCACTGTTGCAAGATGCGCTTGACATGTCATAAAGACAAATTTGGCAACTTAACTAAGCATTCCATTTTGGATGAGCTGCCGTTCATGTTGCACCAGTCACTGAATAATAACAAAAATTTAATTCATGATTTTTTTTTTAAAAAAAGGTTACAAAAGATGCTATGTAAATAAAATTAATTTTATTAATCATTACACATGATGGTAAGGAATATATTAACTTTAGTTGGCAAAACATCATACATTTCTCCTCCTATGAGATAATTTTAATACCTTGACATCTATAATTACCTGTAGCTGCATACTAGTTTAAGTTTTAAAAGGTGAGGGGAAGTCAAGGACCTGGGTCTATCTAGTCCCATCACTGGCAAATCATAGCATTTCTGTGTGAGCTCTTGCTCAAGAGTAACTCTTATATTTGTTGATTCAAAATGACTGCATCAGTTCAATGGTAGAACAGAGAGAGCTCTGCATCGTGCTCAGCCCAAGGACACGCTACAAAGGCCAGGGGGAAAATAATTAGGCCAAGCTATCAATATTAACCCCTTTAACTTCCTCATCACAATTACTCCCATCTCGGCTATAGAAATCTAGACACTGGTTGCTATGACAACTGCCATGGCAACTGAGGTATGACATCAAGAGGGTTGAATCACCGCACAAAAGTATTACTCAACTTGGGAGGCTTTGTCTAAGCTCAGCCTGCTGCATCAAGATGAAGGACACAAACACATGCGAAGCACGATTACTGTTTCCCTGTAGATGTCACACTCCTGTATCACTCTAAACATCTAGCATTTTAGCGGCTGATTAGGCTCAACACACACACACACACACACACACACACACACACACACACACACACACACACACACACACACACACACACACACACACAAACAAACACACACCATCTTTCTTTCCTTCCTCTCCCTGTTCAGACTCCATTCCATACTCCCCCTTTCCTTATTTCACTTCCGTTAATCAAACATAATTTTGCTGAGGGAGGGGGAATCATGAGGCTGGCTGTGGAGACACTGACAGCCTGGAGGTCAGAGGTCAGCTGGAAGGTTCAATCTTCATGCCTCTGTCTCCCGTCACTAAGATACATGTAGCAGGATGCTAGAACTGCCGCCGTTCCGCAGAGGGTGACGTGCTGACATGTGGGACGATGGCTTGTCACAGCCAGATGACACATGTAATCACCAGTTAATATACATCAACTGGCTGTCAGAGGTCATTCAGCACAACAGGTGTCATTTGTGACACGCAGGACTTGTTCTAAATAATTTCTGATTTTATGTAGAAAAACAAGTGAATTTGGGGGAAAAAAGATTGCTAAATTATTAACTACAAGTTGCTCCTCATTTTTCTCTTTTTCCACTTTTTGACTTCCTCAATATATGTCCTGTATAATTGTACTATGAGAATTCCCAGCTAGTTTGAAAGCGGCATGACAAGCTAGTAAGAATTTTGTATCAACTCAATAAAGATTATCTAGATTTTAAGCCTGACACATTATATTTTAATGGAACTCTAAAGTCCTTTTTAAACAAAAAAAAAAATCCCACAAATTAGTCTTACAGATGTGGAGCAACACAAGCTTTGTGTCACTGCTTGTTCCTGACATCTTTTGTGTATATCTGTGTCGTGTTTGTTCCAAATGTAAATGTGTAACACTAATAAACTCAACTAATAAACACACAATTCTCAGGTGATTAAACACTTTAAAAATGGACTTAACATGTCAGCCCCTGAATTTCACACAATTCACCTTTAACAGTAATAAATCAAATCATAGCTGCAGGGATGCTGGCTCTCATTCTATAGTCACAAACCTATATGGTGGCCATAAAATGTTTCATCCATCATGTGGATGTGCCCATCCACGTGCCCTTTGGCAAGGCAGTAAACAGCGGTGCACTGGTGTTCAAAGATGAGAGTCTGTCAATCTTCTGGGGTAAATGGAGATTTTTAAAAAAGCATGTGAAAGCATCATGATGTGTTTTATTGACACCAGAGGAAGAATTTTTATCTGAATGAAATTTCCATTTACAGCAGGGATGCAGAAGCAGAGAAAGTTTGCTGAGAAAAAAATTGAATTCCAATGTGTGTGTGTGTGTGTGTGTGTGTGTGTGTGTGTGTGTGCTTGTATGCAGCATGCTGTTTAAATCATTGTGTGACCTTCTATGTGTGATATTATGTGTGATTGTGTTTTGGGGGCGGGGGGTGGGGGGCTGGTGCGGAGTTGTCTCGGTACATTATTAAGGAGGCAGAGCTGGAGGTAGCTGTTGGCGTTTGGGAGTCAAGGAACTGAATGATAGATAACGGAATGTTTGTGTTTGTTCCAGCAGCTGGCGCACAGTGATGGCTGTCCTTGACTGCACTGTTTCTGGCAGTAGGAGTGTGTTCAGGTCAGGAGGACCGAGGCAAGGGGGTCATTTGCCGATGTTTTTAATGGAACTTTTATTTTTGCCATGTGTTTTGGATGGGATGTCAGGACATTTTCAGTCACTCCTTATCATTTATTTTTATTTCAACCTAAACCAGGATCCTTCCCTAAAGCCAAGCGTGGAGTGCACAATTTCAAGTGTTGTTTAACTCCAAATCACACCAGCAGATCATCCTGCCGGAGGTGAGTGCTCACACACCTGTGGACCGCTCTCCCTGCTGACTACTGTCAATAAAGCTTAGTTTTAAAGCTTTGATGAATGTTTTGCAGCTGGAAGAAGAATATGAAGAACAGATTAAGTTGAAAGAGAAGTTGCTCAAGAGAAGGTTGTTGCAGCAGCATGTCTCTTATGTGTTTTGACTGGAGGAGGAGGACACAGGTGTTCAAGCTGTTGCCACAGCAACCAAACCTGCATCCTATGACATGGCATGTTGCACCATTAGGCATAATGATAAAATGCCAAGAAGTTGGGCAATTAGCTCAGTAGAGACTGAGGGCCTTCTGTCGCTAGCACATCTCCTTGTACAGCAGTATTTGTAATACCAGTGACGTTCCGAGAGCTTTCAGGCTTGAAACTTGGCGCTTGTGTTCTCTGAAGCGTTTCCTTCCTGCAGCTGGCATGTCTTTTGAATTTCAATCTTTCCTTCCATGGAAATTCTGTATAACAGCAACAGAACACTGCACCTCCAAAGCTCTCAAAGTCTCCTGGCTATCTGAAGAATGCCTGTTTTTTCCAACCAGAAGAGACCTGAACTCTAATATCCCCGGTCATGTTTTCTACCTCCAGGGAGGGTTTAGAATGGAAAAACTAGGAAGTACTTCACATCGGAAGCATGTGTGTTATTTCTGGAGCTCTACGTCTAAGAGGAATCATCACAGTTATGAAGCTGCATGTCTACGATTTTGTCAACAAGTCAAGTCAATTTTATTTGTATGGCACCAAATCCCAACAAAAGTTATCACATAACACTTGATAAGTATCAAATCTAGCACCCCACTCCTTCAATGAATTTACACCCAACAATTCTCCATCAGCAAGCACATCCTGCAACAGCGGTGACAATAACCTTCCTTTTAACAGGTAGGAACGTCGAGCCGATCCAGGCTCAATGGGGACAGCCTTCTGCTTTGACCGGTTGGGGGGAAAGAGAGCAGGAGGGCGGGGCAGAGACAAAGACAGGTAATGGAGGAAAACAGATATACAGAAGGAAAGAAAAGAACAGAGAGAAAGAGAGAGAGAAAGGGAAGAGACTGATGGACAGACAGGGACGTGAGCAGGTGGTGCTATGGGTGGCTGCTTTAGCCCCTTCAGGTCTGTAGTCTTCTCTAACAGCACCCGAGATCGGGGATGTTGGGAGCCCGAAGGCTCTAGAGAAGAAGAGGAGTTATGACGACGAGTTTATGTATAACACATACAGGAGGACAGGGAGGAGAGAGAGGAGGAGAGAGAAGCTCAGTGCACCATGGGAGATCCCCCGGCAGTCTAAGCCTATAGCAGCATATCTAAGGGCTGGCCCAAGCAGCCCTATTATAAGCCTGATCAAAAAGGAAGGTCTTAAGTCTGCTCTTAAAGGTCGAGAGGGTGTCTGCATCCCGGACCAAAACTGGGAGACGGTTCCACAGGAGGGGAGCTTGATAGTTGAAGGCTCTGGCTCCAATCCTACTTTTAGAAACTCTAGGAACCACAAGTAACCCTGCATCCTGGGAGCGAAGGGATCTAGCTGGATACTAGGGGACTATAAGCTCTGTCAAATATGAAGGGGCCTGATTGTTGAGGACTTTGTATGTTAGAAGGAGAATTTTAAATTCTATTCTGAGTTTGACAGGGAGCCAATGCAGAGAAGCCAGTACAGGAGAGACATTGTCTCTTCTACCAGTTGTAGTCAACACGCCGGCAGCAGCATTTTGGACCAGCTGGAGAGTCTTTAGGGACTTATTGGTGCAGCCTGATAGGAGGGAATTGCAGTAATCCAGCCTGGTAGTGGTAAAACGTAAGGTTAAATACAGTAAGATTGTAATACATGTCGGCGCTAATGACACCCGGCTTCGCCAGTCAGAATTAACTAAAGTTAACATGGCTTCGGTGTGCAACTACACAAAAACAATGTCGGACTCCGTAATTTTCTCTGGCCCGCTGCCCAATTTAGCGAGTGACGACATGTTTAGCCGCATGCGTTCATTCCATCGCTGGATGTCTAGGTGGTGCTTAGATAACAACGTGGCTTACATAGACAATTGGAGCTCCTTCTGGGGAAAGCCTGGTCTGATTCGGAGAGATGGCGTCCATCCTACTTTGGATGGTGCATCTCTCTTATCTAGGAACATAGGCCAATTTATTAGCAATACTAATCCCTGACAAGCAACCAGAGTTGAGACCAGCAGGCAGAGCTGCAGTTTAACACGCCCCTCTGCTGGTTCCTTCGTGTTGTCACCCACCCAGCCTATAGAAACTGTGTCTGCCCTGAGGCTTTATAAGCCTGCACCCAAATCTGGAGGAGTAACTTATAGCAACTTAGTTAAAATTAAAACCACTGCTCCAGCAAACCAACCCAGTAAAACTATTAAATGTGGTTTGCTTAATATTCGATCTCTTGCATCCAAGTCTCTCCTAGTGAACGATTTAATTACTAATTATCAGATTGGTGTATTAGCACTCACTGAAACCTGGGTGCAGCAAGATGAGTATGTTAGTTTAAATGAATCTTCCCCTCCTGGTTACATTAACTACCATGTACCTCGCACCACTGGCAGAGGAGGAGGAGTAGCTGCAATCTATCAGTCAAATTTGGTGCTTAACCCTCGACCTAACAGTTCATTTAACTCATTTGAGAGCCTTATTGTCAGCTTTTCCCACCCAGACTGGAAAGCAGAGAAACCACTCTTACTTGCTGTGGTGTACCGTCCTCCTGCACCTTATTCTGAGTTCTTAGAAGAATTCCCTGACTTTCTGTCTAACTTGGCATTGAACTCAGACAAAGTCATTATAGTGGGTGACTTTAACATCCATGTGGATGTCAATGATGATTCTCTGGCCACTGCGTTTAAGTCGCTTCTTGATTCTGTTGGCTTCTGTCAGAGGGTAAACAAACCCACTCACACTTTTAATCACATCCTTGATTTAGTACTCACTTATGGAATAGAAGCTGACCGCATCATAGTTCTTCCTCAGAACCCCGTCTTGTCTGATCACTCCTTAATTACATTTGAATTTACTTTAACAAATTATATTCTACCTGGGAAAAAGTCCCGCTTCAGTAGATGTCTATCTGACACTGCTGTTTCTAGATTTAAGGAGCTTATTCCAGCAGAGCTTGCTGCCACATCTTGTAATAATATATTGGGCAGTTATGCTGATTTCACCCCCTCGCAGGTAGACTATCTTGTGGACAGCACTGCAGCAACACTCCTTGGGACACTTGATGCCGTAGCTCCCCTGAAGAAGAAGGTTATCAACCAGAAAAGAATAGTTCCTTGGTACAGCCCAGAGCTGCGTGCCTTAAAACAGAAGACCAGACAACTGGAAAGGAAGACACATTCCAGCCAGCACGAGGAAGTCCACCAAGCCTGGAAGGAGAGTTTATTAATATATAAAAAAGAACTCCGTAATACCAGAAGCGCTTACTACTTGTCCCTGATAGAAAAGAATAAGAACAACCCCAGGTTCCTCTTCAGCACCGTGGGCAGGCTCACCAAGAACCATAGTGCTGTTGAGCCATGCATCCCCCCAACTCTCAGCAGTAACGACTTCCTTTCTTTCTTTACTGAAAAGATTGTGAATATTAGAACGAAGATTGCCAGTAATGGAGGACAGACTACAGTCCCCATAGAAGCACCTCCCAGACTTGGTGCATACTTGGACAGCTTCTCCCCCATCGACCTGTCAGAATTAACTTCTGCAGTCGGTTCCTCCAAGTCAGCCACTTGTCTGCTGGATCCCATCCCAACAAGCCTCCTTAAGGATGCCTTCCCTCTAGTCAACACTTCTATATTAAATCAAATTAATCTTTCCTTAGTCACAGGTTATGTGCCACAGGCCTTTAAGGTGGCTGTCATCAACCCTTTACTTAAAAAACCTTCTCTTGACCCAGATGTGTTAGCCAACTATAGGCCAATATCCAACCTCCCCTACATCTCCAAGATCCTTGAGAAGGTTGCCCTGGAGCAGCTACATGAACATTTGCACAGCAACGAGCTCTTTGAAGCCTTCCAGTCTGGATTCAGGGAACACCATAGCACTGAAACAGCACTGGTCAGAGTCTCTAATGATCTTCTTATAGCTTCAGACAGAGGTCTTGTCTCTGTGCTTGTCCTTTTGGACCTCAGTGCTGCATTTGACACCATCGACCACAGCATCCTGCTACAGAGACTAGACCATGACATTGGGATTAAAGGAACTGCCCTAAAATGGTTTAAGTCCTACTTATCTGACAGGTTTCAGTTTGTTAATGTTAATAATGACCATTCGGAGTATAGCAGAGTTACATATGGTGTACCACAGGGTTCAGTTTTAGGACCGATTCTCTTCACTCTTTACATGCTCCCATTAGGTGACATAATCCGGAAGCACTCGATCAACTTCCACTGTTATGCAGATGACACACAACTTTACTTGTCGATGGAGCCAGACGACACAAGCCAGCTTACTCATCTGCAAGACTGCCTGAAAGACATTAAATCCTGGATGTCTTCTAACTTCTTAATGCTCAATTCAGATAAAACTGAGGTAATCATTTTTGGACCTAAACACCACAGGGACACACTCTTGAATCGGATCTCTACTCTAGATGGCATCACCCTAACTTCGAGTACAACTGCAAGGAACCTTGGGGTCATTTTTGACCAGGACCTTTCCTTCAGCTCCCACATAAAGCATGTGACTAGGACCGCCTTCTTCCATCTGCGAAGTATCGCTAAGATTAGGAATATCCTTTCCCAGAGTGATGCTGAAAAACTGGTGCATGCATTTATCACTTCTCGGCTGGACTACTGCAACTCTCTCTTGTCAGGATGTCCTAAATACTCTCTAAAGAGTCTCCAGCTGGTCCAGAACGCTGCAGCGAGGGTTTTGACGGGAGTTAAGAAGAGAGAACACATCTCTCCCACTTTAGCTTCTCTCCACTGGCTTCCTGTAGGATCTAGAATCGACTTCAAAATCCTTCTGCTGACTTATAAGGCTCTCAATGATAAAGCTCCATCCTATTTGAAAGAGCTCATTAGTCCCTACTGTCCGACCAGAGCACTCCGCTCCCAGAATGCAGGTCTTTTAGTGATTCCCAGTATCAATAAAAACAGACTGGGAGGTAGAGCCTTTAGTTACCGGGCTCCTTTACTGTGGAACCAGCTCTCTCCATGGGTCAGAGAGGCAGACACTTTAACTACGTTTAAGTCCAGGCTTAAGACCTTCCTCTATGACAGAGCCTTCAGTTAGGACTGGTTCAGGTAGCTCTGAACCATTGATAGCTATGCTGCTACAGGCTTAGACTGCTGGGGGACACATCAGGTTACATGGAGCCCTTCCCTCCTCTCCTCTCCTCTCCTCCTCTCCTCCCTGCACATTTTTGGAACTGTCATTACCATTACTTGTTGCACTTTGTAGTTTGGCCTTGGTGTCTCGCAGTCTCTCTGTGTTTCCACAGATCCACCAGAGCCCCAACCGCCGCCTGCATCGCCCCCCCCCCCCCCCCCCCCCCTTATTCCCTACTGTTACACCGGCCTGCGCTCCCCTTCCATGAACCAGTCTGCCATCCAGTCCCCCATCAAGCTGGCTTGGTCTCCCTACCTCCCCTACCAGAAGCTTCCTTCCTCAGCTGTTATTAACATTTCCGTGTTTCCCACATTTTGGTATTGTAAACGGTTTTCTTGTCTGTAACAACATCTACTGCACGTCTGTCCGTCCTGGGTGAGGGATCCCTCCTCTGTTGCTCACCCTGAGGTTTCTCAGATTTTTCCCTGTTAAAGGTTTTCTATGGAGTTTTTCCTCAGTCGATGTGAGGGTCTAAGGGCAGAGAATGTTGTTATGATGCCATGTGAAGCCCTTTGAGACAAACTGTTTGTGAAAACGGGCTATACGAATAAAATTGCCTTGCCTTGCCTTGCCTAGTGACAAAGGCATGGACTAGTTTTTCTGCATCTTTTTGAGGCAGGATGTGCCTGATCTTAGCGATGTTACCTAAATGAAAGAAAGCAGTCCTCGAGATTTGCTTAATGTGGGAGTTTAAGGACAGATCCTGATCAAACAGAACTCCTAGGTTCCTTACAGTAGTGCTGGGGGCCAGGGTAATTCTATCCAGAGTACCTTTTTCATCAGATAGGGGGGTCCAAAGGTGTTTTGGTCCCAGCACAATAACTTCAGTTTTGTCAGAGTTTAATAAAAGAAAATTATGGGTCATCCATGTTTTTATCTCCTTTAGACAGGCCCAGTTTAGTCAGCTGATTTGTTTCATGTGGATGCATTGATAAGTAGAGCTGTGTTTCGTTTACACAACAGTGAAAATTAATTGAGTATTTCCTCATAATGTGACCTAGAGGAAGCAGGTATAGGCAGGGGTTAATCTGAGCCAGATCCTGCCAGAACAAGACCAGCACCTCTGAATTTTGGCCTATCAGTGTTCTGGTACTTATTTGGACAGATCCGGTACCTCCTGTATTAAAAAAAAAAAAATAAAAATATATATATATATATATATATATATATATATATATATATATATATAAAAACGTACGTGAGGTTGTGGCTGGCCAAAGGACACAGAACTGCCACAGACACACGCAGTAAAACCCGAAAAAAGAGGAGGAGGAGAATCCAGACATGCTCGTGATGTGGGGTGTCCTGGACAAATAAATGGTGAGCATACTGTCTATTAATAGGCCGCCGTGCCAATCTTGAAATACCGTAATAATAATGGAAGATTTGTGTGATTTATTGTGAGCTCTTTTTTTGTTTGTTTTACAAGTTAGACCTGCTGAGAAATTAATTGCTGACTGTAGACTGTAAGTCCCACCTGTGGTGATGTGGGTATTTGCCTGTGCTGCGCAGAGTAGCCTAAAAATTGTAAATTATTGTAAATTATTGTCATAACATTTATACCATGGATATACTTGAAATCGAGGCTCGTAAGTCTCACAGCATGGCAAGTGGGCATTTGTATGTTGTTTTCAGCATGTTTTCTGTATACGTTTCAGGACCTGTGCCCATCTCTCATCATTCACACCTTATGATTGACAAATTAAGTACTGGATGTAGGGTGAAGAGGACAGGTCCAAGCACAGACCCTTGTGGAACACCATAACTGACTGTAGTGGTTTCTGAGGAGTTATCATTAGTGAGTATGAACTGAGATTGACCTAGTAAACATGACTTAAACCAATTTAGTGCAGTTCCTTTCATGCCAATGACATGGTCCAGTCTCTGTAGAAGGATATGGTGGTCAATGGTATCAAAAGCTGCAGTAAGATCTAATAGGACCAGCATAGAGACCAGTCCCTCATCTGATGCTAGTAGGAGGTCATTGGTAACTTTGACTAGTACTGTTTCTGTGCTATGATGAACCAAAACAGTGGTTGTGTATATGAATATATTTTTCCGTTTCTTTACACTGGTGTTCATGCTTGCCTGAGTGTGTGTGTGTGTGTGTGTGTGTGTGTGTGTGTGTGTGTGTGTGTGTGTGTGTGTGTGTGTGTGTGTTTGTGTGAGCAGCCAAGCAGACTTGGAGACAGGGCCAACAGCTCCTACAGCTCTTTTGGATGAGAGCAGAGCTTTTGCCAAAATGTCAACTGGCTTGCTAGGAAAATACTGGATATAATCACAGCATCTGAGGATGCCGTATCAAGTTTCATTGTTGTCTGTGTCTTTGACTGTCTAGCTGCCTGCAGTTAGGACAGAGGACACACCAACACTTTAGCCAACACTTAGCATTTATATTTATGTTCTTGACTCGAGATCCCAGACTGGCATCTGTGTTTACAGTGAACAGGATCTCCACACATATTATACACGTGCAAGTCCACAAAACAACATTTGACACGTTTGCATTGTTGTGAAAAGCTCATCTTGGCAGCATATGTAGGTGTAATTATGTGTGAGAGCAGTATGGCAGCTATATTGCAGTGCTCCTGCCTGGCTGGCAGTGACGCAGCTGCTTTTCTGGACAGAGATGGATAGCGATGCAGCAGCGGGGGTTTAAGGATAAAGTAAGCTGAGCCTCGACCCTCTGCACCACCGCAAACACACTACGGCCTCCTTCACACCAAGGTTCCACTGAGCCCACAGCCATTTAGAGGATGGGCTCAGACCTCTTGAGAAAAGCAGACAGCATCTGTCATTTGTTTTACACAGCTTCTCCTGAGTCATGACACTCCCCTGACAAAGGTAGAATGCCGGAGCAACGCAGGCTTGCGGGAGGTCACAGGGAAGGTGCCATTCTTTTCCAGCCCGAAGATTTGAGCTGATATCTGTCATCAGGAAGATTTTCCTAACCAACTTTTAGTTGCCTGTAATTTACCAGACCAGGGCCAAATCACAACATGCTCAACACAGCAATCATCCATTTGGAAGTAAAACCGAGTGCAAGGACCTGCTGGAAGGACATTGTACTTATCACTCTTCTAGCCAAAGTTCAGAGTCAAAAACTAGTAAAAACTCTTTAGGCTACTCTTCAATAACACAGAAAACACTGATGGGTTCACCTGCACATCGTTGAAGTGTGATAGGATGTTTGAAACTCTCCTGGCTCAGGATTCAGGGATGATCATGACCCTGGTGTTCCAGTTACAACTAAGGTTTGGATTAAAAAAAAAAAAAGAAAAAGAAAAAGCCCAACATCAGAGGTAAAGACATGGCTGCTGGCACTGGTGTGAGTCTCCGTTTGTCAGCCACACATTTCAGAAAGCTAGTGGGTAAATATTTTGGATACTCAGCAGACTCATAGTCATGACATTAGAGAGTGAGAAGGCTTGAGAACCAAACACAAGAGCTGAATAAGTAGAACCTAAAATAACTCGGAACTAATGAGGGAAGGAGCAGGAAGGAAGAGAAGCTCATCGCCAATTAATTTGAAAGCCTGATTCTCAGTTAGTCTCATCCAGCCTGGAAAAGTTTACAGCCGCTTTTATTTATTATTGTATATTGCCCTCCTGGTCCTTTCTCTGAATTCTTATCTGAATTCTCAGAGTTTATATCCAGTTCAGTTGTAAAACAGTAAAACAGTTAAAGTCATTATTGTAGGTGACTTCAATATTCATGTGGATGTTGATAAAGACAGTTTGGGTGCTGCATTTATATTTCCTCAAGACTCAATTGGTTTCCATCAATCTATACATGAACCCACTCACTGTCACAACCACACCTTTGACCTTGTCCTGACATCTAGTTGTATTACCATAGAACTCTCTTTTATCTGACCTTCAATTAATCACTTTCGAATTTGTACTAATCGACTAGACTCCACGAAGGAAAACTGTAGTTTCCAGATGTTTGTCTGATCAGGCCGTACTGTAGCTAGAATTAAGGAAGCAATTCCATGGGTGCTAAATTCCATGTTATGTCCCATTATAACAGAGGTTACTGTTGTCAGCCCTAGTCCCTCCCAAATTGATCATTTTATCGATAGTGCAGCAGGCACCTTATAAACAACTTTGGACTCTATTGCCCCACTAAAAAAGAAAACTATGAATCCAAGGAAACAAGTACCTTGGTACAATTCTGAAAGCAGACAGCTGAAACAAAAAACTCAGAAACTGGAGATAATATGGCACTCCTCCAAACTGGAGGAGTAACGTATCATCTGGCAAGACAGCCTTAAAAGCTATAAGAGAGCCCTTTGTAAAACTAGAGCAGCCTACTACTCAGCACTAATCGAGGAACACAAGAACAACCCCAGGTTCCTCTTCAATACTGCTAAACAGCTCTGTGACCTTCTCCACAGCAACACCTTATTAGAGGATTTCCAGTCAGGTTGTCAGGATTCATCATAGCACAGAAACAGTACTAGTCAAAGTTACCAATGACCTCCTACTAGCATCAGATGAGGGACTGGTCTCTATGCTGGTCCTATTAGATCTTAGTGCAGCTTTTGATACCATTGACCACCATATCCTTCTACAGAGACTGGAACATGTCATCGGCATTAAAGGAACTGCACTAAACTGGTTTAGGTCATATTTACTAGGTCGATCTCAGTTCTTACTAACTAAAGATAATCCCTCTGAAACCATCGCAGTCAGTTACGGTGTTCCACAAGGGTCTGTGCTAGGACCTGTCCTCTTCACCCTATACCTGCTTCCTCTAGGTCACATTATATAAGGAAACACTCAATTAATTTTGTCTGCTATGCAGACAATACAAAGCTGTACTTATCAATGAAATGAAACAAATCAGCTGACTAAACTGGAGGCCTGTCTAAAGGAAATAAAAACATGGATGACCCATAATTTCCTTTTATTAAACTCTGACAAAACTGAAGTTATTGTCCTGGGCACAAAACACCTTTGGACCACCTTATCTGATGAGATAGGTACCCTGGATAGCATTACCCTGGCCCCCAGCACTACTGTAAGGAACCTAGGAGTTCTCTTTGATCAGGATCTGTCCTTCAGCTTCCACATTAAGCAAATCTCTAGGACTGCTTTCTTTCAATTTAGGTAACATTGCTAAGATCAGGCACATCCTGTCTCAAAAAGATGCAGAAAAACTAGTCTGTGCTTTCGTCACTACCAGGCTGGATTACTGCAGTTCCCTCCCAGTTGTTCCCAAACTTATAAAATTTGGCTTCAAAGAAAAATTGACTGAAACCAAAAAGAGAGCAGCTGTTTGACTGTATCAGCATTTCAGGCTACAAAAGTAGAAGTAAGTAATGTGAGATCTTATTCTTTTTAACCTGATGTTAGCTAATGTCCCATCTCTTCAAGTCAAAAGTGTCAAGTGTTTACTGTTTGCATTACAGACCACCTTAAGTTTGAATCATGCTGACATTTATGTTTTAAATTAATCCAGCTTCTCAAATAACGGACAACTTGACTAAAATACAGTATGATTCAGTTGGCATGTCAGTTCTGTCTAGCTGCTAGGTCTACATTAGAATTTATAGTTTGTAGCTGCTGGTTAGCTAGCTGCCAGTGTCTGCAGCCTCAGGGCTATGAAACATAAGGCTAATTTGTATTATCTTAGTTATTTATAATCAGTAGTTTTATGAGGAAAATTTGAGAGGAAAGTTAAGGGGTGTGCTGCATATTTAATAAAAAAAATCACTTTTTGAAGAAATTTTTTGTGACCTATTGAAACATTTGTTGGCATGCATGCACAAACACCCTCACTGCTCTCTCCCTCTCTGTACCGCATAAACCAGGGGTGTCCAAACTGGTCCAGTAAGGGCCGGTGCGGCTGCAGGTTTTCATTCCAACCAAGCAAAAGCAACACCTGATTCTACTTAAATCAACTAAGCTGTGTCCACACAGCTCATTTGTTGGATCAGGTGTTGCTTTTGCTTGGTTGGAATGAAAACCTGCAGCCACACCGGCCCTTACTGGACCAGTTTGGACACCCCTGGCATAAACAAACACACACACACACACACACACACACACACACACACACACACACACACACACATTCACTAATACAAGGCCTAATTACACTGTTACTATTTGTCTCTCTAAGGCTTCTTGAAAGGAGTTATGGACATAGAAGTTATACTTGTTCAATTTCACTATTTAATGCAATGTTTTTTTTTTTTGCGATATATTGAAATATATGCTGCAAATACAAATTCAGCACTTTGAGACGTCTTCCAGCTTGTGACTTACTTGACCAAAGCTATGACTTGACTCAACACTCACAAAAATGACTCGAGACTTGCTTGAGACTTGAGGGTTAAGACTTGGGACTTACTTGAGACTTGCACATGTGACTTACTCTCACCTCTGCTCTGTGGTTCTGCTGAGCTACACCCCTCCCACCGCCTGAGTGCACAGAGGCTGCTTCCCTAATTGGAGGGCGTAAACAACAAATGCATCCACATGATAAAGCCACTCAAATCAAATTGAGTCAAATCTGTCTTCTGATTAAATCTCTCTGCATGTTCACAGATGGTAACACAGATCATCCGCTGGGAGGAAGACCCATCTAACAGGGCCGCTGTTGACCAGCGGTCAGATGTATCCATGTTGAAATGCTCACTTACTTCCACTCAACCATGTTTATTGATTTCTGAATGACAGCCATGAGATAGATTGAGAAATGCAGATCATCTCTTTGCTTATCTTTATTACTGCCTCAGACATGGGGCCACCAGAGGGTTATAAAGCTACCTGAAACCCTTCAGGAAAATAATGGGAGCTCAACAGTGGCTATCATGTTTCATTCACAGAATTACCTTTTTATCACATCTTAGTGTAAACCTAAAATGGCTTCTTTTGTTGCAACTTGTTATAAGTCACTCTCACATATCAGCAACTCGTTCCTTTTGAAAGCTGCTGACCAGATGTTAACGTGTTGCTATGAATAAGAACAGCTATAATGAAGTTAGCGGAAGTAGTCAAGCATGCTGATTAACTGTTTCATGCTTCTGGTACATTCAAGAGTGAACAGTAATATGTATTCACACAGGTGCTCAGCATGGTGTGGCCATTATAGCCTGACACTATAATACACTAATGAGTACACTCATGACAATGATGCATACTGCTGCAACCCCTGCCTTGGCTTTTCCATCCATCCAACCATCCATTTTCTACCACTTATCCTGTTAAGGGTTGGGGGGGGGGGGGGGGGGGGGCTGGAGCCTATCCTAGCTGCCTTTGGGCGAGAGGCAGTGTACCTTGGATGGGTCACAGGTCTCACAACTACGGTCAATTTAGAGGATCCGATTAACCTAGTCCCCTCTTGCATGTCTTTGGAGTGCGGAGGGAGCCGGAGTACCCAGAGACAACCCAGGCAGGCACAGGGAGAACATACAAACTCCACATAGAAAGACCCCGTGCTAGAGCCGGTGCTGGAACCCAGAACCTTTTTGCTTGGGTTTAATGGTCATGTAGGGTCATGTACGTTAGGGCCTGTGTCCTTCCAAAGCCTCTTTATTTTCCTTTTTAGTTGAAAAACACTGTTAGTGTTCAAGAAAGCTATGGAAAGACTCGCCATGAAACAGCATATGAGTGAAGTTGCAAATGTCATTCTCTTTGGTTTTTGCTCTGTGTTGGAAGAGACGATGCAACTGCCCGCCACGTTTTGGCTGTAACAGTACGGATGTGCAAAGGTGCTGCATGATTTGGTAAAATGCTGGATTGCAATTATCGTTGTTGTTGTTGTCGTCCTCCGCTTATCCGGGTGGTCCGGGTCGCAGGGGCAGCAGCCTCAGCAAGGAAGCTCCTCCTCTACCCAGCCACTTCCACCAGCTCTTCTGGGGGAATCCCAAAGTGTTCCCATGCCAGCCAAGAGATTTTTTTTTTTTTTCCTTGGCATGGTATTTGTTTACATGCTGTTTTATAAAAGTGCAGATATGCATCATCTCCATCCATCCATCCATCCATTTTCTTCCACTTATCCTGTTAAGGGTAGCAGCAGCTTTTGGGCGAGAGGTGGAGTTCCCCTGGATGGGTCGCCAGTCCATCGCAGGGCCAACACATATAGACAGACAACCATTTAAACTCACAGCCACACCTATGAGCCGAAGTACCTGGAGAGAACCCACGCAGGCACAGGGAGAACATGCAAACTCTACACAGAAAGATCTCGTGCCCAAGCCGGGACTCGAATCTGAAACCTTCTTGCTGTGAGGCAACAGTGCTAACCACTGCACCACAGTGCCACCCTCCTGCTATACAATCTTAAGAAATTTTAGAGTGCAACTTCAGGAAACTGAACTTAATGTTCCCCAATGAAAACTTAAATAGCTGGACTTCAGTAGACTTCATTCAAAACTTTAATTACATAAATGCCTTTTAACATCAGTCTTTATTACCGAATAATTTCAACATCATGTCAGACAAATTGATTTCACATTATGAAACCCATTAAAAAACAATAACAGAAAAACAAACAAAATATTCAACCATATATTTTTGCATCCGTGAGGTACCCGGTGAAGTGGAATGAATTAAGTTAGCTCAACAGTTGAAATGCCATCACTGCCTGCATGTACTGTCCATCAGGGCCAGTTCAGATCAATGATTCAAAATGCAACAAAAGTTTGGACAGTAAACTAGTTAGTTGCCAGGTGTCTGAGGCAGTTGTTGGGTTCTTCAAAAGACCCAAATTTTTGGTTAGTGAAGTTTAAAATTTGATCAGATCATCAGTGTCATTACTGACAGACTCCTCAGAGTCAGAAATCACCACCAGCTCAAAAGTCCTCTCTATCGGCTTAATAAAGCAAACAATGATGCAGTCTTCCTCACTCTGCAGTGTCTTGGACTCACAGCATTTTTGTCCTGGTTTGCTCTTCTAAGCTAGAATACGATGGCTGGGTCTTTCATCATCCCACAAATTGTATCCTGAGGCTAAACAGTTCCAAATTCAGCGGGTATTCTTCATCACCTGAGACAGCTGGGCTGTTGGAGATAATATACTCTTCATCATAGTCTTCTAGAACAAAATGCTCTGTATGCATGTTGTACTTTGCCAGGTTGTCCTCTGGATGTTATAAAGCAATACATTTGATTTAATGTCTGTTTGCAGGGCACTCATTCCTTTGCTTGGATCATTCATTAATACAAACAAAGCAGAACGTGTGAATGCACATGTTCAAGTAAGCACCTCTGAGCAGCTCGAGTTTTACACCGCTTGTCTGGGCAACTGAACTATAACGCAAGTTATCATGACTGTGTTCTAGGAAATTTTTTTTTTTTTAAATTCTACAACATCAAAGAAATAATTCTGATTCAGAATCAAATTTGTCTCTGGCCTTTTCTTACTTTTCTCACATATCATAGCATAAATATTAAATGTTGAGGGCAAAACTGGAGTCCTCAATATCAAAGCTGATTGGCAGGCTTTCCCCAAAACGAATCCTACCTTTTTTCTAGGATAAGAGGTCGGAAACAAAGGCTCTGTTCCCCCTGATGCCATACAGAGATGATCGTATCGGTCAAAATTCATCCAGCTAAAAACTATACCTATTAATGTATCAAAACTCGGGCCCGACCGATTGACGCCGATTTTAACCGATTTGTAATTTTCAGTAATAAAATGCCGTTAATGTTTTTCTTAGAAATGATGTCCTTGTGTTTCCAGTAGGGGGCGCTCCGATTCCCCTCATGTCACTCCACAGCAACCCCATAGAGTGAGAGTGAAGGGTACTGAAAAGGCACTGGCGCATGCTTACTAAAACCAAATAGTTTGCCTTGATGGTAAATTTATAATAACTAGTTTGTGAAATAAAAAACAATTTAATAAGTTTCCCATTGCCCATGACGTGCCTCGTCGTGTCTGTCATATGTTAGCAAGCTTAGGATAGTTATGATAACCTTGCTTAAATATTAGCTACCTTGCTAAACGATTTAACCAAGTCACGGCACCATGAATGATGTGATGGTAACGTTACAGTACCTCAAAGTAATGAAACGCTCACTTAGGCAGCTGCGTGCTACCACACTACGAAAGACTGGAGCAAATTAGGATAACGCTTCGTCGCCATGCAAAAACCTTCGTGGGCTGCATTTATTTTCAGCAGCGCACGAAGGTTTTTGCATGGCGACGTGTTTTTTAACATGGCGTTGAGGAGGAGAAGGAGTTTCTGGTAGCAGTTAAAGCTGCATGGAGGAAAGAAAATGTGAACGCACATTGAGTGGACATCCGAGAAGCGCATTTCAAATCTTGTTTTACCTGAGACTTTTATGACGCTGTTTACCCACCTGGCTGTTACCTACAGATATACGCTGACTGACTTCTTAATTAGACACTGCAATTTAATGCACACCAAAAACAGCACTACCATGAAAACTAAATCAATAAATATATTACTTTGTAAATGTTAACACTGTCGGAGAGACTTCTTTGTGTTTACTGAGATGATAGTGCGTGTTGCCCTGCAATTTACATCTTTTTTAACAAGTGTTTGGAACTATATTTAAACCATCAAAAGCAGATATTGTCTTTTTTCATATGAATGAGATAAATTTAATCGGCTGATATATCGGCATCGACCCCAAAAAATCCGCACTGCTTAAAGCCGTGAACGAGAGATTCGATACCTGTCTTCGAGCAACTTTGCGATACAAAGATCGCTACTTTGACGCAAACCGAAAGCAAGTGGCAAAGAACAAGTGACAGAAAGAAGTGAACTAAATGACAGCAGCAGCGACGACCAGCGCCAACACTTGGATGGACCTACACCAGACATAGAAGACGCTCAGGCAGAAGAAGGTGAACCATAAAGAGGATGTGTACGCCAAGTGAAAGGCATTCGTACCTGGACGTTTGATGAAATTCTGGAGGAAAAGAAACAGGATGAACAGGCAACAAGTCCAACGTGTGTGTGCAGGTAAGCTAGGTTACTACACCATTTGAAACAGATAAACTTTTAATAGTCTTTTATTCAAATTAAGTATTTCAGTTTAAGTTTTGTCATGAGTTGGTCAGTAATTGAGGTGTTTTCCAGGCCTGACAATTGATGAAAATAATGTTTCAATTTTGACCATCAAAATCAAATAGGTGAGGGCGCGTTGACTTATCCCTTCTCATCAATTCTCCCCCCTTTTTTTTCTCTGCACTTGGTTGCGTATTAAGTGAACCAAAAACAAACAAATAGAAAGAGAAAGGTGCCACCATGTGTACTGTAAGATACCATTAAATATGTCAGAACTAGCGAGTAGTTGCTGTGGCCAGGCCACCATGGTCACTGTTGAAGGTGGAGCTATATCAACCTTTCCTCCTCTGAAATCACCAAATATTTTGTGTTATCTGTGTTTTAACCTTCAGAAGCAGACATGGAAAGTTTAGGATGCAGCAGATTAGAGTTTACTGGGAACAACTATACCGATTGTTGTTTTAAAGATGTTTATTAAAATGGCGTAGGATATCAATCCACTGATTTTTATTAAAAAAAAAGAAAGATCAAAAATCAAATGAAGACCTTAAATTCAAAAGTCAAAAGCATGTGTGCTCATGCTGACAAAATCATCTTAAAAGAGCCGCTGGGTGTGCAGTGAGGCCATTGACGCCATGTTCCCTTTGCTGACAGCTTGACACCCACAGCTGTGATGTGTCTGTAGAGCAGCGGATTGAGGGTGAATCACTGGCTTATGGCTGCTGAGCTCACAGGGAGAGAGGATCACTGCTAATAGGTGAGACGGAGTCACACTGCCAGTTGG